>NC_061118.1:121664314-121839243 GCF_002878395.1 Capsicum annuum
AAAGACTCAATTGAAGTTGTTGTTGACCTATGAGCTCATTCATTCATCCCTTGTTCCACCGAAATTAGTTTAGGTAATATTAATCCTAATATTTAAGTTAATGAGAGCTCATTTTAATTTAGAGTGATCGATCGACAACCCAGGTCGGGATAAACGCTATAATAACGCCAATTGCAAAGACTCAATTGATGTTGTAGTTGACACTATAAGATTATTCATTCATCCCTAGTTATACCTAAATAAATTTAGGTAATATTAATCCTAACATTAAGTTAATGAGAGCTCATTTTAACTTAAGTGATAGATCGACAACCCGGGTTGGGATAAACATAATACCAACGCCAATTGTAAAGACTTAATTGAAGTTGTAGTTGACCTTATGAGCTTATTAATACATACCTAGTTCCACCTAAATTAATTTAGATAATATTAATCCTAACATTTATTTAATGATAGCTCATTTCAACCCAGAGTGATCAATCGATGACCTGGGTCAAGATGAACGCAATACCAACGCCAATTGCAAAGACTCAATTGAAGTTGTTGTTGACCTATGAGCTCATTCATTCATCCCTAGTTCCACCTAAATTATTTTAGGTAATATTAATCCTAATATTTAAGTTAATGAGAGCTCATTTTAATTTAGAGTGATCGATCGACAACCCGGGTCGGGATGACATAATAATAACGCCAATTATAAAGACTCGATTGATATTGTAGTTGACACTATGAGCTTATTCATTCATCCCTAGTTCTACCTAAATAAATTCAGGGAATATTAATCCTACCATTAAGTTAATGAGAGCTCATTTTAACTTAAGTGATCAATCGATGACCCAGGTTGGGATGAATGCAATACCAACGCCAATTGCAAAGACTCAAATAAAGTTGTAGTTGAACCTATGACCTCATTCATTCATCCCTAGTTCCAAATAATTAATTTAGGTAATATTAATAATAATATTAAGTTAAAGTGAGTTCATTTTAACTAAGAGTGGTCGATCGATGACCCGAGTCAGGATAAACACAATACCAATGCCAATTGCAAAGACTTAATTAAAGCTATAGTTGACCCTATGATCTTATTAAGACATATCTAGTTCCATCTAAATTAATTTAGGTAATATTAATCCTAACATTTAGTTAATGAGAGCTCATTTCACATCAGAGTGATCGATTGATGACCTGGGTCGGGTTGAACGCAATACCAATGCCAATTGCAAACACTCAAGTGAAGCTGTAGTTGACCCTATAAGCTTATTAATTCATCCCTAGTTCCACCTAAATTAGTTTAGGTAATATTAATCCTAACATTTTTGTTAATGAGAGCTCATTTCAATTTAGAGTGATCGTTTGACGACCCAGGTCGGGATGAACACAATACTAACACCAATTGCAAAGACTCAATTAAAGTTGTAGTTAACACTATAAGCTCATTAATTCATCCCTAGTTCTACCTAAATCAATTTAGTTAATATTAATCTGAATATTATGTTAATGAGAGGTCATTTCAAATTAGACTGATTGATCGACGACCTAGGTCGAGATAAATACAATACCAACGCCAATTGTAAAAACTCAATTGAAGTTGTAGTTGACCCTATGAGCTCATTCATTCATCCCTATTTCCATCTAAATTAATTTAGGTAATATTAATCTTAATATTAAGTTAATGAGATCTTATTTCAAGTTAGAGTGATCGATTGATGACCCAGGTCGGGATGAACACAATACCAACGCTAATTGAAAAGACTCAATTAAAGCTTTAGTTTATCCTATGAGCTCATTTATTCATCCCTAGTTCCACCTAAATTAATTTTGATAATATTAATCCTAACGTTAAGTTAATGAGAGTTTATTTCATATCAGAGTAATCGATCGACGACCCAAGTCGCGATGAACGCAATACCAACACCAATTGAAAAGACTCAATTAAAGTTGTAGTTGAACCTATGAGCTCATTCATTCAGCCTTGGTTCCCCCTAAATCAATTGCAATAAAATCTATTGGAATAAATGACTGATTTGGTGGAAATTTCTAATAGATATTCATATCTGTTGCAAAAGATGACATATCTAATTTAATTAACAAATAGACATTTGAATTTGTTATGATATATGACTGAGCTGTTAGAAATTTTCAAAGAGATGTTGGTATCTGTTGTAACAGATGATATATCTGATTTAATTATCAAATAGGCATTTATTTTTATCGTTACAAATGACTGAGCTGTTGGGATATTTAAACATATATTGATATCTGTTGCAATAGTTGACATATTTAATTATCAAATGGTAAGGGTTTTTAAACTGATATTTGTATCTGTAGTAATAGATGACTGCGCTGTTGTGATTTTTAAACAAATATTGCTATCTGTTGCGACAGATGACATATATGTTTGAAAATCTTTTTTTCTTTTCAATTTTAATGTAGGCTTCTGTCCGAGTAGATAAAATAGTAAGTATTACAAAATGCGATAAAAAATGAAGAGTTTTTTTTTGTTGGATAACTCAAAAATATGTTCATTAAGTAGTCTTATCTTGTCTTTTCAATGTCACTAGTCATATGTTACAACATATATCAATAAATATTTAATTATCAAGTGGACAGTTGCATATGTCATCACAGATGAATGAGTTGTTGTGATATTTAAATAAATATTAATATCTGTTGTAACAGTTGAGATATTTAAGTATCAAATGAAAAGGATTTTTTAAACAGATATTTGTATCTGTTGTAATAGATAACTGTGCTGTTGGGATTTTTAAACAGGTATTGTTATCTGTTGCAACAGATGACATATCTGTTTAAAAATACTTTTTTCCTTTCAATTTTAAAGCAAGCTTCTGTCCGAGTAGATAAAGTAGTAAGTACTACAAAAATGCGGTAAAAAATGAAGAGTTTCTTTTTCTTTGATAACTCAAAAATGTGTTCATTGAGTAGTGTTATCTTTACTTTTCAATGTTAACTAGTTTTCCTCGTGCCCCTACAATTCTTAAAGAATAGTAATTACATTAACTAATGAATATTGAAACCCACGTCTACGTACACAATACATCTAGAATCGTCTCATCTCTCCTCGACTTCAGCATCAGCCTTAAGATTATTTTATTCATCTCTCATCCATTTGTTTTTCTCCTCTTTAGCTTAGGGTTATCACACCGTTTTTCTCTCTTCTCTCTTTTCTCTTTTGTTTCTCATAAATATCCTTTCAGATCTAAATCGATCCATATCTTTCCTCAAATAAAATTGCTATTTTGATCCCATTTTGACGTTAAGGTTTGGTTCACTATTGCTCTTTTATTCTCATCTTATTCTTTGAAAGCTATTTATATCTATTTTTTATTTAATTACCATTTACCCATATGATATTTATTTTAAAAATTTGAAGAAACTTTTAAGTTTTGAATAAACGAACAGAGAATTTTTATTATAATATGCAAAAAAGTATTCTATTGGGAGAAGTTTAAAATCCTTGATGGTAGTATCATTTTTTTTGTATGTATTTTGTTTGTTTCTTTGTTGTTTATGCTGTTATTGATGTTGTTGGTGGGGTTGCAATTGTTGGAAGTTGTGGTGTGGTGTTGTTAATGGTGTTGGAACAAAGGATGTTGCTTCTTTGTTGTTGATGATGTTGGAACAAATGTTGTTGTTTCTTTGTTGTTGATATTTTTCATTTGTTGTTTCTTTGTAGTTTATGTTTCAACAGATGGAGAAATTCTTTGAACAAATTAAACCACCAGCAAGGCTGGTTTGATGTATTCCAACAACCTCCAATCTGTTGCAACAGACTCCACACTTGTTGAAATAGACTCCATATCTGTTTCAACAGACTCCATATTTTTTACAACAGACTCCACATCTGATGTAACATACTACATCTATTGAACATATGAATAATTTTCTTTTTTTGACATTAATTTTTTTCCTCTTCTTTGTAGATATAACGAACTGAGAGTTGATCAACTTTTTTCCGACCATCACAAGATGCTGCAGTAAAGATGGGTTCGGAGGAATAAGTTTTATGTATATGGAACCACTTCATATATGGGAGGTATGTATTACTGATAATGTTATCGTGGAAACACATATAGAGTACACTGATTTTGTGAATGTTGTTTTAACCGGTTAGTCATAGATCATTCAAATAAGATATCTACAATTTTACATTTAAGTTTGGTATGTCCAAACAAATAAGGATGAGGGACCATGAATATGGTTCTGATACCCTGTTAAGATTTAATGTCGATTGTTAGTCATGTTTATTTGTCCAGCATTGTGAAGGGATCTAGTTTTAATGTCGTTGTAAAGAGATTCAATAGTGATTGGACTATCTTTTAGGGTGCATTGGACTTTGAGAAGGCCTTCGAAGCCTAGCACTGCATCTAACAAGAATGGAAAATAAATTCAGTTATTACCATGGCCCAAATTTATATGGTTGGGTTGCTAAGGGTGATGATTATACGCCAGTAGGTGTGTTTGGAGAATACCTTCGAGTGAAAATGAGTGGTTGATGAAAGACTGTATCATCTGAACGCTAATTGAATAGGAGACATAGTGTAGAAAGTAACTTCTAGCGAATCTAGACGATGGAATTATCTTAAAACAACATTAGAAATCTGAATCAAGTGCAAATATGAAAGTGTATCCCGCAATGTAAATTTTTTTGTTGTCTCTCTAAAAGAAAAATAGTGCAAATGGACACTTTGCTAGGGAGCTGTGACTAGGTAGCGTGGTCGGGATTATCACCTAGATAGAAAATAATAGATGACCAAGAAAGTAGCCTTACGGGCATCAAGGGTTGAAATGATGTACAGTAAGTCTAGAAAACTTCTTCCAACAAAAACTACATTTAAAGTAAGGAATCTAAGCGAAGGCGACAATTTTTGAATTTTAAATTTCATCCTATGACTTCTTGTTTATGGTTCTAACAAGGTCCACTGCTATTGACCTGGTCGGAACCACAAATGTGATTGAAAGGAAGATTGAGTGTCATTACTTCCTTAGCAATATGGATTAATTAATTGTGTTTTATAGCCTTAGCATGGTTTCAACATTTCTTGGAGAAGATCAGAGGCTTGTTGTAGTACATGAATCCTGATAATTTTCAAGCTTGCCTCTAGCTTGCTTATTTTGTATTCAAGTTGGTCGTTGCCGTCTTTGAACTTAGTCAAGAGTTCCAAATCACTTGTGAGCTTGATTAGGAACACCACCTTCAAAGTTGTGGAATTTTAGAAGGCCTTCAGAGCACTTTCTTCAGAAGCCTTAAAGGATACATGGAGGGTTGTTGTATTTGTTTTATGTCAAAATAAGTTGATGCACACTCAAGATGTGGTCCCAACCGTTAAACAACTCACTTTTATCGAGCGTTGTTCAATGAAGATTACTCAACCAATTTGATAAATTACTAAGCAAGGAGTTACATAGCGTGTGATAAAATCGACTCTACTAAGCCTATCAAATGTTATGAAGCTCCAGGCTCATTACACTATAAAAAAATTTGCTTAAGTTAGTGCACAAATCAAACGATCTCAATCTCTTAGCCTCTCTACTGATCGCTCTTCTCCAATATAGATAACAAGATATCTGCTATGTAAAATTCTACACCGTCGCCAGAAATGCTTGCCAGGGCAAAAGGTCTTTTGAAGGCATCATTAGTAATCTTTCAATACCAAGTGATATCGAGTGATTATGGTGTATACTTTTGCTTAGTAGATATCTTGTCATCTATAACTAGAGAAAGAGCGATCAACAGAAAGGTTGAGAGATTTAGCTCATATTATTTGTGCACTAACTCTATCAAATTTTTTTGATAGGGTAATGAGCCTGTAGTTATGTAACATTTGATTGGATTGGTAAAGTTGGTTTAGATCATATGCTATGTAATTCCTTCCTTATTAATTTATCAAATTGGTTAAGCAAGCTGCATTGAGCAACGCTCGATAAAAGTGAGCTATTCAATGGTTGGGACCACATCTTGAGTGTGTATCAACATATTTTGACCTAAAATAAATACAACGACACTCTGTGTATCCTTTAAGGCTTCTGAAGAAAGTGTTCTGAAGGCCTTCTTCAATGCCACAACTTTGAAGGTAGTGTTCCTAATCGAGCTCACAAGAGATCCGGGACTTTATACCAACTTTGAAGACGACAACAACCAATTTAAATATAGAATTAGAAAGCTGGAGGAAAGGTTGAGAACTATCAAAATTCATAAACTAGAGCAAGCCTCTGACCTTCTCCAAGAAATTGAAAAAATGTTAAGGCAAGAAAATATAATCAATTAATCCATATTGCTAAGGAAGTAATGACACTAATATTTCTTTCAATCTCATTTGTGATTCTAATCATGTCAACAGAAGTGGACCTAATTGAAACCACAAACAAGAAAGAATGGAATGAAATTTAAAGTTAAAAAATTGCCGCCTTCTCTTAGATTCCTTACTTTACTACAGTTGCTTTTGGCACAAGTTTTCTAGACTTACTGTACATCATTTCAACCCTCGATGCCCGTAAGGCTGCTTTCTTGATCTTCTATTATTTTCTATCTAGGTGATAATTCTGACCACGCTACCTAGATGTAGCTCCCTAGCAAAGTGTCCATCTGCATTATTTTTCTTTTAGAGAAACAACAGACGAATTTACATTCCCAAATACACTTTTATATTTGTATTTGATTAAGATTTCTCATGTTGTTTAAAGATAATTCCATTGGCCAAATTTTCTATAAGTTGCTTTCTACCCTATGTCTCTTCTTCAATTAGCTCTTAGATGATATAGTCTTTCATTAACTTCCCTTTCCCTTGCAGGCATTCTTCTTTGGCTCCTTCTGGCATATAATCATCGTCTTAACCAACCCTTCTATATAAATTTGCGCTAGGGGAATTTTTATTGGTTTTTCATTCTTTTTTGATACAGTAGGAGGATTCAAAGGTGTTCTTAGAGTCCAATGCACACTTAAGTCCAATCGCTATTGGTTCTCTGCAATGATACTAAATATTGATCCTTTCTCAAAACTTGAAATGTATAAGCACGAGCAACAACCGTCAATAATTCGTAATAGGGTATCTGTACCATCTTCATGAGGCCCTCGACCTTGTAAATTCCAACCCATCAAACTTAGCTGTATAATGCAAGATTTTATTTGAATGATCAATGCCTAATCAGTTAAAAACAACATTCACTAAAATATTATACTTTGTGTGTGTTGTCCCGATGACCTTATCAGTAATAATTCTTAACTCACACACATATGATAGTGGATCCATCTATGGCTTAAATTGAATAAACAGATGACTATCAAGTTGCAACAGACGCCACATCTGTCAGAAAAAAAACTGATATATCTATCTGAGCAACAGGTTGTTAATATGTTGTAAGTTATCTGACAGGTGGAATATATTTTGTAATAGATTACCCATCTGTTAGATTTATTTTAAAGCAAATTTTTTTTACGAAATACAATGAAAAGATAAGATAGTGTACTTAGATCCAGTTTTTTAATTTACATATTCGAAAAGTCATCAGTTTTATTTAATTAAGGGATATATGAACAGTCATGGCTTTTTGTTTGACTAACCCTTCCAATTCAATCATTTATAAGTAGGTCCCTCCAACCTCCTTTTCTTACTCTCACTAGTTCATTCTACTACACTTACAGGTCAAATATGGTTAATCCAGATTCGTACAAGAAGATTCATATCGAGGCCTTCAAGGAACTTCAAAGGAAGTTTGATGAACTCCAAAGGAATTTGACCGACTTCGGAGCAAGGCTTGCTGCTGTCGGATGAAAATTATCCGGTTGACAGTAATAATAATAATAATAGTAATGATAATATTAATAGTAGTAATAATAATTAAGTTATGTTTTTTTCTTTCTTTAAGTGTATGTATTTTCCTTTTTTTATATCGGATCTACCTATAAGGGATTCAAAAATCTATGTAAATGTTTTGTTTGGTTTTGTTTGGCCAACTCTGCATTTTTTATTCTTCTTTAATATTTAATTATCATTCTATTTATTTCCTGTTCTCAATACGTTGACGGTTGGAGGTAGGAATTGAGGACTTGTGGAAACAGAGGATGGTGAAAAGTCATAATTCTCCTAAAAATGGTTCATTAATAAATAATAAGAAACTAAATGATATACAGAATTTATAACCATAAAAGAAAGATTATTTAATTTTAAAAAAGCTCGCAACATTGGATTAATTAAGTTATATGATGATTGTTAATAAAAAGGTCAAGAGTCATGACTTTTTGTCTAAAATAAAAACACACACGTACAGAAATGTTGCCAATGAATCAAATTCCACATTTGTTGTGACTGATGTATCAGCTGTTAGAAGAAATCAAAAAACTATTAAAATATATCGCCCATTATATCTATTGCCAGAAAATAAAAATAGTTATTATTTTATTAAAGAAACGATTATTGATAAGGTGCTTTTGCTTAATTTATATAATAAAAAAGTTAGCAAATTCAGATTAATGATATGATGATAGTTTTTTTTTTATGAAAAAGATAGATTATATGTTGCAACAGATATATTATCTGATGCAACAGATATAGATTCTGTTGTCACAACTCAATATAAATGGTTCTTGGAAAGAACTAATTAATAATAATAATCTGAAAATTCAAGACTTATCACAATATTTCTTAATTTGATTAAGTCATGACTTTTCACAGAAATAAAAATATAATTAATAAATGAAGCTGAACAGTTAGATTATAAGTTGCAACAGATAGATTATCTGATGCAAAAGTTTTTATATTTGTTGCAACAGATGAACTATCTGTTGTCACAGATAAATTATTTGATGTAACAAATATAAAATTTGTTGTCACAACTCAATAAAAATGATTCTTGGAAAGAACTAATTAATAATAATAATCTGAAAAGTCATGACTTATCACAATAATTTTTTTCTTAAATTATCTATGTCATAACTATTTACAGTACTAAAAATAAAAAATATATAATTAATAAATGGAGGTGAATAGTCGTGCTTTTTTGCCTCTTATTTAAATTCAATCCTCTATAAATAGGTCCCTCCTTACTCAATAGTTCATTCAACTACACTCTATTTATTTATTGTATCTTGTCTTTCAGATTAAACCTGGACTTCGACCACTTTCTCTTCCAGGACTAAGGTATATTTTTTTCTTGCCAATTTGTGGTATACTTTGTATTACATTCGGATATCCTTAAGATCTTTACTTTTGTTTTTATGTTTTTTGTCAATTCATATATGTTGTAGATTATGGATTGTCTAGTGTGGGATGTTGCTTTTCTATAAGACGACGTGAATGAACTTCAGAATCAGGTTCGTGACCTGCAATGGGAACTGGGAGCAATTAGAGTAAGAATGCTCCATGAGATCCGTAGGCTCAGAAGGGCCTTGCTACTTTCGGTTGAAGATTGGCCGGCTGACAATGATTATAATAATAATAATTAGATAATTTTTTTCTTTTAGTCTATGCATATATATAATTTTTTGTTTGTTTAATAAAAAAATTATGTTTGAACAACTTTGACATTTTAATTCATATTTAATTTTTATTTTGTCTATTATCTTCTCAACAAACATGTCGACAATTGGACACAAAAAAGAATAATTTAGAATCCAATAGCAATAGAAATATTTATTTATTAGGTTTATAGCAGGGACCGATCAGTTGGTGGGACAGTAGATGTTGCTTGAAATAACAATTGTTTTCTACCTAATCAAAATTTCATAAGAGAAAAAGCTTTTAACGTGGGTCGGCGTATAGTCTACTTATTGAATAATGTTTACATTTTAATTTGAAGAAAAAATGATTAATGCAAACGGTAAAACATGAATTTTTTTATCTCTTCTTGATTAATGAAATGAGACAAGTAAAATAAGAAGTCAAATTATGAAATTTGATAGGATAATTGGGTGTAAGGAATAATTTTTAATTCAGTAGCAATAGTAAGAGTTGAAGTATATTGGTTATCTATCGGGTTTGTGGCAGGGGATGATTTGTGTTGTTCCAAATAAATTAATCATCTGTTACAATAGATATGAAGTATGATACAACAGAGATCTGTCTGATGCAACAGATAACTAGTCTAATGCAATAGATAAAAATTCTGTTACAATAGATTACTCATCTAATGCATCAGATGAGTAATCTGTTTATGTTGTGGGCACTTATGTTGGATTAAGGATTGGGTTCTTTCCATTGATGGAAAAACAGTAGTAACTAGTATACCTAGATGACAAATTCAAATAAAAATCATAATTTTACTTACCAAAGTCACAAATGAAGTAATGCTAAAGTGGTAAGTGATGTAGGAAACAAAATTTAACCTAAGAAATTGGTCAGATAGCAGCACTAGCGGTAACAACAACAACAATGGTCGACAAGAAGAAGATGAAGATGATAATAAAGTAGAAGATGATAATAATGAAACAGAAGATGAAGAATAAAGCAACAGCAAGAATGAACAATAATAATCGTGAAGAGAGAGAAAACAACAACAGATGAGAAGAGAGAGAAATATGCCTTTTTCCTCCATTTTCTGTTATATTAACTAACATTTGGATCAAATTATAAATTTTAAAACTTATGGGCTATTTTCAAACTTCCCCAACTTTCTTAATCCATAATAAAATAATTGTCACCTCTACTCAATAATTAAGACTTGTGTAACCTATACCTCCATTTAAAACTCTTTTGTCACCTACAGCCCAAACCCCCGACTCTTCTCTTATTTAATATTAACTCTGGACAAGTTTTATTTGCCTTAGTGGCTTGGGTAATAGATAATCTATGCTCTTCATACTATATATTTTTATGTCTTTCGGATGGTTTATTATTTCTTTTTCACGTCTATTAGCTAAACTTCTTTTTCTGAGGTTATGATTCTATTATGATTGTTATTATTCAAATATTAATTTCAATCAATTTGGTTATTATATTGATTGCTTATTTGATCTTGAAAATAATTATTTGATCATTTTATCAACTATCAAATATCATCAGTGAATCTTGAATTAAGCTTCATGGTGGTAATTCAAGATCATAATAGAAATGAATCAAGCAAGTTTCTAACCTTGGTATAGGGGCGATAAATCACACATAGGATAGACATATACCTAGATTGTTTTAGTTTATTTGTAAGACTTATAAATGTATTTTTGTTCTAGTTCACGCTATAGACACATAAGTGGGGATGTGACTTGAACTTGAAAGATTCTTACATGTTTGACTTTGTTTAAGGGGGAGTTCCCATTGCGAAGGTCGCGGGTTCAATCCACCCGTAATGCCTTCTCAACCGCACGGGGTTTACCTAGTGCAGTTTACATCTCCTGTGTGGTTTGCGAGCTATTGCACAGTGAGGGGTTTACCCAATGTACACACAATGCTCACCTGAAGGGAAGAGGTTGTGGCAGAAGGTATAGCGACTATGGGTTTTCCTGGAGTTTTCAAAAAAAGAAACAAATAATTAAAATAAACTAAAAAACTGAATCAATTGAAAAATAAAATGAGTTTGCTAGGTAGCCCATAGCCCTAAATCGATTTCATCTTATTAATAACATAAACTCTAATTTTTCCTCGTTAAAGTTCATAGTTTATTTTCTTTATATTTTTAGTTAGTCTATAATAATAACTCTGAATGTTGGTTCTTCTTTAGATAATTAATTCAAAAAGGGAAAAGATAAAATCATGTGTTGAGTTAAGTAGGTAAAATTTATACATCACAGTAGTAATTGTACATATGGAGCTTAACTCTTTTTGGAGTATGATTGAATTTTTGTTGATTATTAAGGTTTTCACACAAAGAATGGTAGTCCACTTCACTTAACTCCAGATCTTTTATATGTTGCATATAAAAACAATAAGATTATCATCACAACGATTTATAAAGAACATGTATTATAATTTAAGCAAAAAGAAAAGTTGACTTTTCAAATTTGAAGATCTAAAATGCAGTTGTGATGACACCTATCACGTCTCCCCCAAAGATAATCATCCTAAAACCTATAACAAACCATGGTTGTGTTTTTTTAGCTTTTGATGTATTTTGATTATTTTTCTTTTCCCAGTAGTTGCTCTATTGTTTTTATGGGTTGTGGAGTTAGTTGTCACGATGCCCAAAGCATTTGAGAGTTATTTTAGGGGGTTTGAGCTTTTGAGAAGTCATAAAAATATTTAGTTTGATTTTGGTAAATATGTTGTGATCTCAATATCGGATTGGGATTCTATCAGTTTCATTACATTTGGAATATCAATTTTTAATTAGTAGCATAGTTTGTTTATGTTTTTAGAAAGGCTTAAGGGGTCCGGGGGTTAATTTATTGAAAATGATATATTTTCTTAAATTCAGTAGTTTAATTGAGGTTCAAATATCAAAATTATCATAGTAGAATTGTTGAATTATTTTTGTGGAGTCTCAAACGAATTTTGAGGGTTCTATCGAGACTATATTTTCAAGCCCCAAACTGCTGGTGTAGTTTTCTGGACCCTGATAAAGTCCTTCTTTTACATCATGGGCCCCTAACTATGTTCATGGAGAAGAAAATAATCATTCATCATGAATGGAATGGTAGAACCGTATTCGTGAAGGGTTGTCTAATTTGTTTATTGCGATTGAGGGATAGTGACGATCTTTGTTAAGGGATAAATGTTCCGGGTTGGTATTTATCATGATTGCAATGGTTTAACCGCTACTGCACACAAATTAGGGCTCACGTTCGGAAAGAAGCAATATACCTGGGAAAAATTTAAATTCTTTTTTGGTTCAAAACCCCATTTTCTTCCTTTTAAGAATTTGAGAGCTTGATTCTTTGATGATTTCAAAGAGAAATTTCATCAGTTAATCTGGGTAAATTCTAAACTCCTATTTTCATCATCTCCTATTGATTTCATCTTCAAAAAAATATTAAATTGTTGATTTCCAAATTGAAATTTTGGGTTTTCACCTATTAATTACAAAATTTGTTTTCTTTGATTTCAAGTTCGATTTCAACTTATTTTTTGTTGGATTTTCAGATTTAGAAACTGTTTAGTTTGGGGAACATGATTTTTAAATAAAATTTTAGTGTTACCCTTTTTGATTCCAAGTCAATTTTCAAACTGTTTCTACACTTAGAATAAACGTAGCCAATATGAGTGTCGTTAGACACTTTTTAATGTGTAGATTATATTTTTGATAGATTTAATATTTTCCAAAGCTGCTCATAAAGAAAATCTCCATCTTGAAGCATCTAGGCTTGTGTTTTGGATTTTTGAGTTCTATAATGGCTTAGCTCTTCAGACTGACCTGGACAATTAACTATTCATATAAAATATGCTATGGGTTGGGGATTGCATCATGAGATTCATATTTTTAGATAATTATTTTATTACATTAATCGTGTGGGGGATTATTTGAGTATTATTAGTGACTTGAGATACTATTGTTGTTGTGAAGCTCGATTGGAGGCCTATATGAGCATTATATTTGAATTGAGAAGTGATTATTATGGTGATATCCTAGTGGGATTGATATTATTCTTATTTGAGCATTTTTTTATATCATCTATCATTATTTTGAAGCCCGAGTGGGGGCTTAAATTGATATTATTGATATTACATGACTATTTATTATTGGGGTGTCATGCAATGACTTAAATTATTATTTATTGAGATACTAAGGAGATTTGAGCTTATTTGATACCATTATTGACTTGATTAATTGCATATGATATTGTATTTATTATTGAGTATTCATCTTCATATCATTCATCCATATAAATTTAATTAGTACCACAAAGAAATGCCGATTTTGAAAGAAATGGGATTCTTTATAAAACCCTTGATTGAAGAATTTTTCGACATCGTTGATTAAGATATGAGATTGAGATTGGGAAAGTATACGGATTGTAAACCCCTCCTGATTTTTGTCGTAGAAGCTTATGTTCAAAAGGTGTATATAAGGCCATGTGATGGCCTACTTCATCATTATCCCACTACATTTGCATTGTATTACATCATTTACATTTCTATTTATGTGTTGTTTTTGTGTACTTAGCCTTGTCTTATATATCCATGTATAGTTATCCTTATATCGATATTACACTTGTAAAATTGTTACAAGATATAGTTTTCTCCATTATTCGGAAATTTTTTATATACAGGTGGAAGTGTGCTTATAATATTGTTTACTTATTTAGTTTTCTACTTTGCTCAGTCACGTACGATATCAACAAAGTATGAGTGGATCGTACCCATACATACTTTCTGTACCCTTTTGGAGGAAATTATAGTTTGAGTGCAACTTGTAGGGCCTGAGATCATGCGGTGAGCGAGGCTGATTCGGAGGATGGGTGAGCTCCTTGTTCAAGGCTTTATTTCGGACTTCATCTATATTTATTGTCTTTATTTTTCTTTTCAAAAACAGACTTATGTTTTTCATTCTCTATGTCAAGTATTAGTTCTCTTTACTCATGACATCAGATTTTTGGTTTTAGAGTTGTATTTTGTCTGAGTTTAGAATTATTGTGATTTATATTATGGCTTCACTTCCTCATGAAGTCTTGTATTGGGTTTTTTATATCTTTCCCACATTCTTTAACTATTCATGTGTTGGTTTATCTACCCAGAGTTGGGATAGGGTAGGTGTTATTATGACCTCGACTTTTGGATTGTGAAAAGCCAATTAGTAAATAACAAGGTAAAAATAGAAAGAAAATAATGACAATGATACTAAGTCCGAACTATATATAACACCAATCTTAAGAAGTGGATGTCACATTGTACAAGCTTGTAAATAAGTAGTATAATGAATGAGTCCAAAGTGTCACAAAATACAAAATAAGCATACAGAAAGAGATAAAGGAGATCCAGTAGTCGTTGGGATAATCACGAATCAATATCTAAGGACCACCAACTAAGTACCTGGACATTAGGTGGAGAAAATATATAAACGTGACTATAAACCACAGCTACTCAAAATCATCATCAACCAACTCTAATTAAATGTGATGGTGAGGACCATATAATTTAACAAAATTTAATTTAAACTAAATACAACTGCACTCACGAAAGCCACACCTAGTCTAACAGTCCAACAAAATTAGAATACTCAATTATCCCATACAAAATAGTGATCACCATAGCATAGTTGAAGGGGAAATATCTTAAATCAAGAAGAGAGTATCTTTGAATGATCACTTGACTACTTAACAGATCAAAACAAACATTCTAATAGATATCATGAGTATGATTCATGCCATTCTATCCAATGGAGAAATAATTATAATGAATATGATGCATGTCTGTCTTACTTGTGTACACACTTGTTGCTTGGTATAGATAGCTTGGACTTATGATTATGAGGTCCATATAAACACTTTAGATCCTCCTCTAGAGACACAACATAAATAACCAACATTAACTCAATTTGGATTTATCCATAGAGCTATAGAGAGAATTCTAGTAATCTAAGTGCCTCAAATGAATCATAATTTCTAAATTCGCTCGAAGGGATGGAGAAAATTCAACAAAAATATGATAATAAGAATATGACGGGAGGAGGAAAAATGAAACATTATAGAATAAAATTATCAGTACAATCCCATAATTATTAACAACAAATCTTTACATCACAGTATGCCCATGACGATATTCGATAAAAAATCCATGATCTAACATGCTAATAAGTAAATGAAGGCACCAATAACTCAGTTACTGTGTAAATATAGCATAGAAGTCCAAGATCTCATAAAACCAATCCAAACAATAAATAAGGTGATTGTATTCGCTTCATAATATGTTAGTACCTATTTAAATGCTGTTCATTTTACCTACATGGGACCTCCAAATCACCATTAATCCTCTTACGCATAACTAACATATAACAATATCAAAATAGAGTCTAAGAACTGTCAACTTACCTTTAATAAAGGACAAAGTTAAATTAAAGCTTGACCTTCCAAAAATCCATCGAACAATCTCAATCCAGTCAATACTGATTTTACATAGGAAAAAAATACTTGACACTCATATTGCTTTACTTCTAAATCGAGTAAAAAAGCCAATTCAAAAGTCAATACCTAGACCATAAGAGAAAAGTCAGAAATTTATAGAAACATCATGTTTCCCTTTATAAAGTTCAAATATGAAATTTCATCAAAACAGAGTTAAAATCGACTTTGAAATCATCAAAATACCACTTCTTTAATTATCAGAAAACCCGCAAATTTTTAAGCTAAAAAAAATATTTAAAGATGAAACCATGAAATAATCATTTGAGAATGTGTACAAATGAGATAAAAACGTACCTAATAAAGAAATCTCACAAATCACCTTCTGAATCTCCCAAAATGATTTCCCAAGCTTCCAAAATTGAGTTATGGGATTTGAACCAAAAATAAAATTTTTAAATAAATCTAGTGATACTTTATTCATGAAAGTGGACCCCCAATGCATTCAAAGGTACTTGATATTATCCCATCACGTTGATGATAGTCCTGTCGTGGTCATGTAGAACTACGGTAGACCTGGACTATTCCAACTCAAGCCCTTCTTAATATGGACCACCTATTATAATTTCAACGACTAGGCTCACCTGTAATTCATGAAAGCAAATGTCAAGGTTCAACGACATGAGAAAACAACGGATGTCAACAAACAAGAATCAAAATTTCACCTAATCAACCATCGATATTCATTTGTGACCTTGTGAATACAAACCAGCTATGCTACTAGACTATTGACATTTTACAATCAATAGAATTGTCAAATTATGAAATGAAAATTGATATCAATGGATATTGACCAAAGTCAATTCTAAGTTGTAAAATTCCAATTTTCTAACCAACTACTAATATCCATTTGAAAGCCTTGGGGCCTAAACAATAGTGCTACTAAGACAAAAAGACATTTCATAGCTAAAAGAACTGATAGGAATTCCATACAATCTCTACATCTCCAAATGTTGATCAAAGTCAATCATAATAATTTTAAAACCTTCCAAAATGAAAAACTCATACTATAAATAACCAACTACCTCAGGAACCATAACACCCATTCACACAAATCACAAATACCTTGATATAACTATAGGAGGGGTAAAATAATCAAGCTACCATAAGCCAAAAATTTCTATGAGGATTGTTACATCATCTTCCACTAAACACACATTCGATATCAACTGTAAGAATAAAAGTGGTACCTAAATATAGAAAATGTAGGGATATTTACTCTACAAGTTAGAATTTATCTCCCATGCATCCTCGTCATCTGAATGGTTCATCCACTGCATGGTCTGATTATCCAAAATGGCCATGAGCTCCTCCTCATATGCCCGATTCTAATCAAATTACATAGAGTCCCACCAAATTACTTGAGAACCATTAAAATAATACTTCTTAGCATCAAAAAATGAAAATCTAGATGTACAATTGAATGAATAGGAGGTAAAACTAACTCATAGTCCATCTCTCTAATTTGTCAAAAAATCTCGAAAGGTCCAATAAACCTCTGACTAAGCTTGCCCTTTTTCCAAAATCTTATCATGCTATTCAAGGGTGACACTTTTAACAAAACTCACTCACCAACCATAAAACCTAACTCATGAACTCTCCTTTCAAAATAACTCTTTTGTATACTTTGAGTTATCAAAAGCTAATCCTAGACCATCATTGTTACACTCCTTTTTTTATGAAAAAGATATTGATTTTAAGTTAAAAAAGAGTTGTAATATTAAGTGACAAAAGAAAACAGTTTCTTTAGAAAAGGACTTTTAACAATAAAAACTCAGAGTCGTCACTTGACATAAATCTGAGGTGACAAGTCACCTTTGAAAATCCTTTTTCAAAATAATATCTGACTCTTTAAATTTGATCCATAGCAAGAGATTAAGGAAATTTCTTGATCGAAGGGAAGGTGTTAGGAATCCCTCGGTCCCATAGTTTGACCACGATTGCTCCATAAAGTATATCAGCTCGTATGACACTATGAAATGCATAACCACACCAAACATACAATATGAAAATAATAAAGCAACCACAAATCTAAAAATATAATGTCCAGTCCTATTTATTAATAACCAAAAGTAAAAAAATGCTGAAATAAAAACCTAAACTATTCTAATTACCCTAACTTTGATTTACAAGACGCCTCGGGACTTAATCAAAAACATCTTTTGCATACATGATATGTCGAGAAATTTCCTGATGAATGAATACAATTTTCCTTAGGGCATTCCCCTACCACATGAATACAATTGATTTAAAAGTAATAAAACAAATTCATTCAACAAACATTTCAAACATTCAACAATCCACAAACTGTAAATTTTGCCTAACCAACCTATCGTTTGCCTACCCATTTAAACCTACCATGACACTATTGTGTTTGACAAATTAACATAATTTCAATCCAACAATAACCAATGAATCGAACTAACCAATACTCACTTTTTTATAGATTTTTAACTTTTGCCCCAAAACAACTAGTTTTAACTCTCAAAAGAGATTCTATTTCATCACACAATTCATTGCCAAGGAAACCAACAATGAATCAATACTAACAACTATTCACCACCAACAAGGATCAACCAACACATAAATGTTCAATTCGTAGTACCAAATATCATAAACAATTCAATCCGTAACACCAAATATCATAAACTATGAAATAAAAAAGTGAAAGAGTAGAAATGGGCCTCAATTTTGAACTTTCATCAAGTGTTTCTTGGTTAAAATAAAGAATCCACTTTTTGATAACCTCAACTCAAACCTCAACAACGAGCCAACTCCAATCTATGAATCTCAAAATCCAATCTACACATAAATCCATAAAAACAAATAGAGCAACCCAATATAAAATTACAAAAATAGAAGACCTGTGTGGTGATTCTCAGTGACACCTCATCAAAATCAGCTCAAATGTTTGATTTTGGATTTTTTGTCTACTGGAATGAATTTCGAAGTGGGATTTTGCCTGAAAAATCAAGAAAAACAAAGAGATTTTTGGGGATTTTCAAACATTGTGGGTCAATTCAATGAGATGAAGTCGATTTCGGCAAAAATTTCATCAAAACACTCAAAAACTTACTAGATTGTCACCGGTTTCACCGTCCTTCTTGTTGGTTTCCTCTTTTAATATAGATCTATCCTTTTCTCTTTGTTTTACTCACTATTCTCTCACCCTTCATTATTCCTTAGTTTCTTTCTCACTTAATCTCTCTCAAACTCCCGTGATTCTCTCGATTACTCCATTTTTTATGTGTATCCAGTGTGTGTAGTATTGTAGTGTGTGAGTAGAAATTTGTAGGTATGAGTTGATAAGTGTATTGTTTATCTCCCCCTTCTCTGTGAAGATGTCGTATACTAAAAAGAGAAAGGCCCTAAAAAATATGAGAGAAGGGTAGGGGTAGGGGCACATGGGTATGGAAGGTGTGAGATAGAGTGGTAATTTATCTAATTTTTATAGGGAAGGTTGTTATTTTCTTAGGATGATGATGCATGAAAGAATATTAGGGATAAAATTTTTTTGAAAATTTTATTTCGTTCTCTTGTGAGGGAATTTATTCAATATGTGCGGGTGCATATTTATTTGATGAGGTTGGTATTTTTGTTGAGAATATATTATTTGTCTTAAGTGGAGAGATCATCACATGGGGTTGAGGTACATAGTACGGTAAGGATAAATGGGTAAAAGTTTACTTTTAGAAGGGACAAAATTATGTGTACATTATGCCCCTTTTTGGATAGAAACACAAAGTATTTTTAGACAAAGAAGTAGGCAACAAAATAGTATTTCATCCCAACCATCATTTAAAAGAAAAAAGTAGAAGGATAAAGATAATCGAGTCTTGATTTTGGGCATTTTACCCATCTTTAGTTGTGTAAGAGTCAAGACACATATAGTTTTGGGGTTGACAAGGAGAGGGACCATATAGAGTTGGAGATTTAAGTGAGGCCATGTTGAGGTTCTAGTCCATGGCTCGTTTATTACATAAAAAAGGAAATTTACAAGTTAAAAGACAAATCAAATTACAAAAGTCCCATATGTGTAACTTCTCTTGATTCTGGACTAGAGTGTCTAATGCTTTCAAAAGTGATAAAAATCTGATCTTCTTTGGCTGGAACTTGATTCTTTCCCATACAAAATTTGGTGTTCGAGATGAACTCAAAAATTGACCATGTTCTATTAGTGGTACTTATGAATTCAAACCTAAATTTTAAAATTTTCACCCTATTCTCCAGGTGGGCTCCTAACTTATAATTTCTTTACCTAGTTGCTTATTTATCAATTTCTTCACCTATTCTCCGGGTGGGAACTTGAATTGCTATTCGTTAAAGTATTGACCTTTAATTTCATCACACTATTCTCCATGCAGGATCCTGACCTTCAATTTTCTTATCCAATACTTTGGGCAGACTCCCAACTTGCTATTTCACTACCCTATTCTTCAGGCGGGATCCTAACTTTCAATTTCATCACTCTATTCTACGGGTGAGCTCCCGAATTGTAATTTCATCACCCTATTGTCCAGGTGAGCTTCTAACTTGCAATTTCATAATCCTGTTCTCCAGGCGGACTCTTTAGTTTCTATTTAACTACCCTGTTCTTCAGGTGGGCTCCTAACTTTCAATTTTATCAATTTATTCTACGAGTGATTTAAAAATAATAAATTTCATCACCCTATTATCTGAGCAAGTTCCCAACTTGTAATTTCATCATTTTGTTCTTCAAGCAGACTCTCGACTTGATATTTCACCACCCTATTCGTCAGATGGGCTCCTGACTTTCAATTTCATCACTTTATTCTATGGGAGATATCCTGACTTGTTATTTCATCACCTTATTCTCCAAGCGGGTTCTTGACTTGTAATTTGACCACCCTATTGTTTAGGTGGGATCCTAACTTAAAATTTCATCACTTTGTTGTATGAGCGAGCTACTGATAAGTAATTTCATCACCCTGTTCTCCAAGAGGGCTCCTAACTTACAATTTCATCACTCTGTTCTATGGCCGAACTCCTAACTTGTGATTTCATCACCCTATTCGCCATTCGGGCTCTGAACTTGCAATTTCATCATCCTGTTCTTCGAACAGACTCTCGACTTACTGTTTAACCACCCTATTCTTTAGGTAGACTCCTGACTTTCACTTTTATCACTCTTCTATACGGGTGATCTCCTAACTAATAATTTTATCACCCTATTCTCTAGGAAGGTTCCTTACTTTCAATTTCACCGCCCTTTTCTTCATGTGGTTTCCTGACTTGCAATTTCATCACTCTACTCTACCAGTGAGCTCCCGACTTATAATTTCATCACTCGAGGGTTTAAATATAAATTACAAAAGAATATAAATAAGATAAATTCCAAATTATAACATTGAAATAACTCAAATAAATAGAAAGAAAAACAAAACAAACTACCATAACTCTCTCTTGATGGAGAGATTAGTGACTTCCCAATTGTTGAGCTGGACATCTAGTCCAATAAATAGCACATCTACATTTCAAGTACCTTCCCTAATTTCAATCATATCAGCTTCAATAAATATGCTCTAGAAAAGGTCGATTAAATTTGCATCTTTGTCTTTGTTTGACTTTACGACAAGTAATATGGAGGACCTAACAACATCGACTTTGATGAAGAACTCATTGAGTAGCGGTATTGTCTTGGTAAGTGTCCATAAATCTTTATTCCACTTCTTCACTCTTTTTATATCCTTAAAAGTTGGTTCATACCCCAGACTAAAGGCACCAAAGTTCTCACATAGGTGTACTAGATGAGCCCTGCCTTATAAAGATGACCCCAAACCCTATTCTGGTTCAAAACCACACTTTAACATTTCATTCACATCCATAATAGATTGGAGGGAAATTGCGGTCTTTGAATGAGATTCCTCTTAACGATATGCTTAATATCTATTGCCTCAAATGCTCTATAATTTGGTTCTCTATTTGCATTTGCTATCTCAATAGACAAAATAGAATAATCTTTGTTCATAGATATATCCCCTTCACCATGAACAACTATTTTTTGTCTGTTGCTTTCAAATTTGTCCATTTGGTGTAACGTAGATACAGCTGCCCCAACCTTGTGAACTCATGGGCTTCTCAGTAACAAATTGTAAGAGGCATCGATAGTCAACACTTGAAATTCTATGGACATGTCAACATTCCCTATAGTTAACATTAGCTTTATTTCACCAATGGAATTTATTTTTGCTCCAAAAAAAGCTGACACATATACTATTTGGTTAAATCCTCTTGGTATTGATGTTCAACTTTTGCAAATTATATATAGGAAAAATATTTGCACCAGAACCTCCATCAATCATGACATGAGTGACATAGAAATTTTCATACTTCACATTAATTTAAAGGCCCCGATTATGCCCGCACCTTCTATAGGTGATTCAAAATCAGAAAAGCTATTCGCGTTTACCTCAATGATCTTTCCAATAATTTTCTCCAACTGATTCCCTATAATTTACCTAGGGACATAAGCTTTATTTAACACCTTCAATACAAGATTGTGATGTTCATCAGAATATAACATCAAAGAAAGAAGGGAGATTTGAGTTGGAGCCTTTCTCAATTGATCTATGATTGAATATTCTAGAAATTTCATCTTTTTTATTAATTCTTTTTCTTCTTCCTCAGTGACAGGCTTTTTGAGAGACGATTGTACATTCATCATTGGTTTAGACTTCCTCAAACCTTCTGGAATGAAACACCTTCCCAAATGAGTCAAACCCCCTACTTTATCTACATCATCCATAATTTCTTTCCCCTAATAAGTTATCACAGTTTTCTTATAATTCCAGGGGACCATTATGGTGTCGTCCAGCGGGAGTTGGGTCACCGACTTTATAATAATAGGTGCTATGAGTACTCTTTTTACTGTCAAAATAGGCTTGTTTGGAGCTCCTACTACCGTTAAATTGGTTTTTTCCTGAGTCAGACCTCTAATTTTTCCAACTTCTTTTACAATGATCATGGGTTTCTTTGTATTTTCTTGAACCTTATCTTCTACCATCTCTTTTTGGTTCAACGACATTGCCTTTAATGAATCTGTAACATTTATCAAATTTTTATCATTAGTTCGAATCCTAACGATAGGCTTGTAAGACACCATAGACTCTTTACCATTATATACCAACTCCAACATATTCATTTCAGCATGGACCGACAATGGATTTTGATTGATGTTTGGAACCTATGGAACTTATATCATAATTTGATTTGTGTTGATCCAATCATGAATTTCTTTCTCTAAATACCAACATTTTTATATATTATGCTCCAACATATTAGAATAATACACATATCTCAGAAAATAATCAAGATTCCTTGGATGTGTATTCGAAAGCTTTTCTTTGATTAGGCTCAAGACATTCATGTTTCTCAACCTCTGAAATAAACTAGTGTGTGATTCACTGATAGGTGTGAACTCATTCTTCACTGCCTTTCCTTTATTATACCCATGCCTAGGTAGAAAAACATATTTGGAAGGGTTTTGGTAATTTTGTTTAGCTAAAGAATGATTTTGAGGAGTTGATGCACACCATTGTGGGTAAGAAAGGGTTTGAACATATGGTTGAGTGATATATACTTGGTGTGGGGGTGATGAAATAGAGTATAATAGATTTTGTAAAGGGTAGTAATGTTGGGGGGAATATATAGATCTAAGGTACATATAGGGGCTTGAGACTGAGGATAATGGTGAGGTGATATTTTCTGATAAGTATGTGGTCCAGCTATAATAACAGCTACATCTTCTTTCTTTTTCTTTC
This sequence comes from Capsicum annuum, assembly GCF_002878395.1. Taxonomy (NCBI): domain Eukaryota; kingdom Viridiplantae; phylum Streptophyta; class Magnoliopsida; order Solanales; family Solanaceae; genus Capsicum; species Capsicum annuum. Next base: position 121,688,096 of record NC_061118.1, read on the forward strand.
CTTCAAAAGTTCCTAAACCACTCTGAATTGCTTAGGAATAGCCTTCAATGTAACAAATCTCATGATTCATCTGATTTTAATACCATCTTCTATCATTTCTCTAATTTTGACAAATTCAATAAATAATTTAACCATTGACAGGAGCAAGTGTTGAAAATAGGTTTCATCTTGTGCCTGAATGAAAACCACTACCAATTTACTCTCCTTCATTGGTGGTTTCTTGCTAGTGGCCTATTCCCTCTACCTTACTTCATACTCTTTGAAGTTTTCAGTACTCTTCTTCTTCATTTTTGTCAGGGATTTATCATCCAGAATCAACTCCACATAGTATTGGAATTGTTGCACAAATTCATTAGACAGGTCATCCTAACTCTTCCACTTGCCGATATCCTGATTAACAAACTATTCCTAGGTTGGACCCGATAGACTCTCCCCAAAACAAACCATGAGTTATTCTTCTTTAACCTCCAGCTACCCTTAATTGATTACAATAACACCTTAAATGTGCCACCTAATCTCTGGGTCAATCATACTTTTCAAACTTTGGAATCTTAAAGTCAAGATGAAGGTTAACACCCGAAAACATGCATAATATTAATATGAAACACATTTATAACCCCCAAGTCCCTATAAGTTTCACATGGCCTTTTCTAAACTCTTCAATTTCTACATGATACCTTCCTGTTCTTCTATCGCAATAGACTTCTCTATGTTGAATAGAAATGTAGGTGGCTAATTGTACCTACATGGATCATTCTTCTTCAGAGTAGGCTCCGGGGCATAATACTAATAATCCAAAATATTTAACACTGGGTCTGTAGCAGATCGAGGGAGAATGATTGCTGAATGAACAACATACATAGGAGATTCAAGTGGTGGAGGATCCACAAGCATAGGTGCCACAGATGGTGCTAGATGGGCAGAGGGCTTTTGATAAGAGACTATAAAAGGCATATTGGATTTTCTAGGATAGTACTAATGTGGCGTGAATCCTAGCGCGTGCAGGGGCTTATGAGTGGGATAAAAAAATAGCTCTTAAGAAAGCGGCGGGTAATTAGAAGTTTTTGTGAGATCATCCGAGTATAGAGGAGGAGACATGACACTATCCCATGCTCGGTGCATCTCTTTCAGTTGTTGTTCGAGTCTCAATAACTCCTTATTATGCTTTGAACCCCCTTCCCCAGGACTTTGGTTCAGGTCAATGAACAACTTTTCTACTTCTTTGTTGGCCATGGAAAGCTTTTCTTTTGAACTGGTGCTGTAAGGATGACTAGCAGGAGTACTACAAACGAACCACTTCTTATCCAAAAGAACATGCTCTTCAAAGAAAAACCCATTAGGATTAGGTCACACAACAATCATAAAAGCCACATTGTATGTTTGCCCTAGATTCATTAGCATTTCTACCTACCTTTGAGGGTAATGAGGTCATTTTAACATCATCTCAACTTTTTTAGTAACTACTGCTTTTACACTCTATTGGCATTTCATCCTTTTTTTTCTTTTTTCCCTCACTTTATTTTTGTTCTATTCCTTTTTCCTTTTTCTTCCTTAACTATCCTTTTCTTTCTCTTTTCTTATCTTACTAATTTCTTTCTTTTTATCATTTTTATGGCTTTTGCCCTCTATAAAAGAGGAAAATTAAGAGAAAAAGAAACAAAATGATTAGATTGAACCCAAAATCAGGTTGCCTATGTATCATGTTATACATGAATTAAATCATACGTAGTTCGGAAAATATGCATCAATACCATGGAAACTAATGATTTTTTATTTTTTGATTTTTAATTTTATATATTTTTTTTTGATAATTTTTTCAAAACATAAGATCAAGACTAAGATAACCTTGGTATTTTCTTTTCCTCAAGGTTTGGTATTTTTTCATTATGAGGATATCTACTCCTAGCTTTATCGCGTTACGCCAGAATTGCTCATATCTTCTTTCACTCAAGGATTGGTCCTTAAAGTACTCGATATCCCTTAGAATATCCACTATTGGTGGGACGTCTTTCAATCTACCCAAACAACGTATCACACTACTTGGATTGTATGGTCTAGTACAGATAAGCCCTATTAAAACTAGAAGAAGTTGCATGTGACATCCAACCAATATTTTTTTCAAATAGAGCCACACATAGGTCCAAAGAATGTTGTATTGAGTTCTTGATCCGATAAATTCAATCCAGGCATTGACTCCCATAAACAATGAAAATTTATCAAAGTGCATTCTCTGTTCCATGGCTTTCACTCTATCGGAAAAACAACGATAGACCATATCCTCTTTAATAAAATAAGGAGTGTGCATATACTTCATAATCCATAATTGCAATACTAAGTTACTTTCCAAAAAAAATTACACCACACTTTTACATCGGTCAAAGCCTTATATATTTCTACTAAGCTCATACGTATGATAGTGAACTCATCCCCTTTCTTCTCTTTAAATAAGGCCACCACTACACATTGTAGATAAGTATTAACACTTCTTTCTTCTTGTGGAAACACTAAAGTTCCTAATAAATCAATGGTGAATACTTCAAGACGACGTTTATCCCAATTCTTTGTTGTGTAAAATTTATCCCAAAAATAATTAAATCCATCTGGGGCCCAAATCGAGCATAAACATAATCAAATGAGATCCAATATTGGTTAAGGCATCCCAGGTGGTTATTAACCTTTAATCCATAGTCATTGAGAAATCGCGGGGGAGAATGCACCCACGCTCGAAACGTTTTTTTATTAATGTAAGACAATTCAAATAGACAATATATTTCTGCCTGAGTAGATATTATTTAACAACTTTCGAACCTAAACACTAAACAATGAGGATCCCAAATATTCAATATAGCCTAAATCAGATCTGAACGGGGCATAATATCGAGGAGGGAAGTAAGAGTGCCTAACTTCTTTTTAACTCATGTTGTTCAGAGTAGTTAAACATGCCTTACTATTTGATTAACTTTTTAGGCACCATTGAAACCATCAAGACTCTAGACTTCGTGGATGGATCCATCTTGAACAAACACACTACACTTATAACTCAAAATTTGATAAAAGACTGAGAATTCCCAACCCTTGGGATTTTAATATATAGAAGTGTCATGTGACATGGAGGGATAGACTAACTTGTAACTGAAACCCACCGAATGACATTGCAAAGGATATCAACCTATTTGTCCATGACCAACTAACAACAGTAGACTAAGAGAAAAATAACCCTAGGCTAGGACTAAGACAATGACCAAATTAAAAGATTACCGGACCCACCAAGGGTTGGCTATGATCCCACCCTAAATGACAAGAATCAAGTATGAGTAGTTCATTTACTTTGGACAATTAATGATTAAATAACCAACTAAAATTTTACTTGAGAGACATGCCCACAAATAGACGATGAAAGAGTAAATAAAATCTTTTTTGAATTTTCAAATTGACACTTAACATAAAAATGACAACAAAACGGTGAAAGAAAAATCTTTTGATATTTTCGTTATATGAAATGTACAAAACTTCTACCATCTTTTTTTATGAATGCTTGCTAAAGATAAAAAAAGAAAAATCATTTTTATTTCTTTTGAAAATACATGCAAAAAGTGAAAAAAATCATTTTGAATTTTTTATTGTAGAAAACAAAAGACATAAAGAAATCCTAAAAACTACGAGACTCTTTTCCTTTTTTTTTGTTATTGAACTTTGTCTTTCCTAAACACATACTTTTCCTTAATCCTAGCACATGATACCCAAATCAGTCCGTGAAATGAAACCATTACCCTCAAAGATTAAATAATTAATACGAAGCGATGCTTTAGGGTAAATCTCCTACAAAGGACTAGGAGGGTCCCATTAGCTCTCCGCATGATACAGATAAGAATGAGTTAATGGCTTACTTACACTGGGGTTCAGCTAACAAGGATGTTTGGGGAAGCGTATGGTAGATAATAGAAGCGATTTCTTTCCACCTACTTCATACCAGTCAATGGCTCCCCCTTCTGAAAGAAGAGTGGCTCAATGAAAATAGTCGTGTACACAATATGTACTATGGGATACGTTGCAAAAAAATGAATCGGGGTAATGCATTTAATTCCATATATAAAGTAGTAACACATAAGTACAAAATTATAAACATGTAGAACGTAGGCTCTCAACAATAACAAAACAATAACACAAACAAGGAATCTATGCACTCATAGTGTCAAACTAATCCAATACATCTTAAAAAGTGAAGCTCAAATTCTAAAACTCCCCAGCAGAGTTGCCAGAGCTGTCACACCCCTTTTTACAAAAAAGATATTGATTTTAAGTTTGAAAAGAGTTTTATTATTAAGTGATAGAACAAATAAGTTATTTCAAAAAAAACTTTTATTAATCAAAACTCAGAGTCACCACTTGACAAAAATATGATGTGCCAAGTCACATTTGGAAATCCTTTTTCAAAATAATTTTTGACTGTTTAAAACTGATCCACAGATAGAGATTTTAGTTAAGGAATTCTACTGACAGAAGAGAAGGTGTTAGGCATCCCTCGATCCCATGGTTTTTCCACTATTACTCTGTGAAATATATGAAATAGTATGACATATGAAATGCATAAACCACGTAAAACACACGACATGAAAATAATCAAACAACGAAAAATCCAAAAAAATAATGCTAGTCAAATTTATTACAAACAAAAATAAAAAAAAATACTAAAATAAAAACCTAAACTATTCTAATTACTCTAACTATGCTTTATCTGATGCCTCAGGCCTTGATCACGAACCTCCTACGCATACATGATACGTTGGGGCATTCCCCAATGAATGAATATAGTTTTCCTCGATGAATTCCCTAGCCAAATGAATAAAATTGATTCAAAAGAGATAAAAAAACCATTCAAGAAACATTTCAAACATTCAACATTCAACAAATCTTATATTTTGCCCCCAACCTACCGTTTGGTTACCCATTTTGACCTAGCATGGAAGTATTGTATTCGAGAAAATTAACATCATTTCAATCCAACAACAAGAAATAAATCAAACTAACCAACACTTACCTTTTTATCAATTTTCAATTTTCGCCCCAAAACAACTAGTTTTAACTATCGAAAGAGATTCTATTTCATCACACAATCCATAGCCAAGAAAACCAACAATGAATCAATACCATTAGTTATTCACCAAAAACAAAGGATCAAACAACACATAAATGCTCAATCCTTAACACAAAATATCATAAAAAATGAAATAAAAAAAGTGAAAGAGTAAAAATAGACCTCAATTTGGTGCTTTCAAAAAATGTTGCTCGACTAAAATAACGAATCAACTTTAGATAACCTCAAATCAATCCTCATCAATTACCCAAATCCAATGACAAAATCTTGAAATCCAATTCGATAAAAAATCCAGGAAAACAAATCCAGCAACCCAAAATATAATTATAAAAATAGAAGACTCATGTGGTGATTCCCAGCGAGACCTCACTAGAACTAACTCAAATGACTAGTTTTGGATTATTTGAATACTGCAATGCATTTCCTGATGGGATTTTTCCTGAAAATTAAGAAAAAAAGAGATTTTTTGGGACTTTGGGATGGGGTGGGTCAATTGGATAAGTTAGAGCCGATTTTGGTGAAAATTTGTTGGAAAAACTCGAGAACCTGTTGGAGTCTCACCGGTTTCACTATCATTCTTATTGGTTTCCTCTTTCAATCCTAGTCTCTCTTTTGTTCTATGTTTCTCTCACTATTGTCTTACTCTCCCTTGTCCTTTAGTTCCGTTCTGGCTTAATCTTTCTCAAACTCTCTCCATTCTTTTCATTACTTTACTTTTTTGTGTGCATCCAATGAGTGTAGTGTTGTGGTTTGTGAGTAAAAATTTGTGTGTGTGAGTCGATGAGTGTATTTTTCATCCTTCTCCTTTGCTGTGAAGCTGTCATATATTAACAAAGGGAAAGGCCCCAAAAAGTGAAAATAGGGTAAGAGGTAAGGGTGCACGTGGGTATGGTGGTGTGAGATGGAGTGGTTAGCTGTCTAATTTTTATAGTGTAGGTTGTTATGCTGTTAAGATGATGATGTGCCAGTGAATATTGAGGATTAAATTTGATAGAAGTTGCTATTTTTTTCTTTTGTGAGGGGATTTATTGAATAGGTGAGTGTGCACATTCATTTGATGAGGTTGTTATTTTTTGTTTAAAATTTGTTATTTTGTCTTAAGTGGAGGGATCATCACTCGAGGGTGAGGTACATGGTACAGTGAGGATAAATAGTAAAAGTTGACTTTTAGGATGGACAAAATTAAGTTTCTACAAACTTTGCCTTATTGATAGAATTTCTCAACATGTTTATACCAAATCATATAACCTCAAATGAATCATACCAACCAACCTAACATCTACACTTTCTCCCATATACAACCTCGAATAATGTCATCTGAATACTGGAATGGTATCTGTTGCTTTAGGCAAACTCCAACAAAGGCAAGGACTGGTCCCACTGACCACCAAATACATTTATACAAGCTTGAAGCATATCCTCCAGTTCCTAAATAGTCCACTCCAACTAACCAACTATCAGTGGGTGAAAAGTTGTACTCAACTACAACTTTATATCCAACTCTTGCTGCATAGAACTTCTAAGTAAAATATCAAATGAACACCACTATTAGAAGTGATTGAAATGGTCACTCCATGCTATTGAACTATTTCTTAATATAAATTTTAGCCAACTACTCCACATTGTAGTTAATATTTAATAGTACAAAATAGGCTAACTTGGTTGACCTCTCCACAATGACCCAAATAGAGTCAACTTCCCCAAAGTATGAGGCAAACTAGCCACAAAATTAATAGTGATGCACTTCCATTTTTACTAAGGTATAGGCATCCCCCGAGTCATACTATTCAGTTTTAGGAGCCAAAACTTGATCGTGGTAGAACCTATCATCCCTCCCCCAATAGGTAAGGCAACCTATAGCTAAATAGTAAATCTTAAGCAAAAATCCCAATGTAGATAATAACAATAGAATAATCCTCAAATAAATATAATACAAATCCCATGAAATGGAACTCACAAAGTACAAGATTCTAAAATAATGAGTTTAAAGTATCTCAAAATAAAAAAATTATCACAAAGATAGATATAAAAGTGATCAGTAGACTATGGGATCAATAGTCTCTACCTTAGGAATCTCCAAATAATCATTAGATATTCACAAATTAACATTTGGTTTATAATCAATATTTAGGGACCATTGGGTACGTACTTACATGTAAGGTGCAAAACAATATGTGTGAGTACCAACCATATGTACTCAGTAGTATCATAGACTGATGTTGGTTCAATGAGATAGTGATAACTATCTAATTTCAAAAGAATCAACTCAAACCAAATGCACCAACATTAAGTGAATATCACTGTACAATCAATCAACTAGTCACGACATCACAATAAACATTCAAATAGATATGCTGAGTATGATGCTACCCATGCTATCCAATGGGATAACGATGATGATGAATATGATATATATCGATGGGAAGTCGAAGAGGACATGAAGTCCAAGTACCTATTCTTGTATCTCACTCTGGATAATTGTGATTGAGGTATTTGTATTCCTTAACTTCTTTATTTTTTGACATTAATAAAGGAAATTATGAATTCCTTGATATCTTTGTTTTTTGTCTTTGTTAACGACAAATATGGTTGTGTTTGGATTCAAATCATACTAACAAATTCCTTGTCCTATCATTTGAGGAAAAATAATCCTAAGGCGGAGGGGGCATAAAATACCCTGAAATTTTGGTCCTTAGAAATTTCTAAAATTTTTTCCTCACTATCCTCACCACAACTTTCCTTGCGAGTCGTAAGGAGTCTTGGTGGGTACTAAGAACACAATCATAGCCTAAAAAGATGTTAGCCTGTAGATTCTTCTATGGCTAGAACTAGGGGATTCGAGTCGTAATGACTCAAAATGAGTTGTATGGTGTCTTCCATAGCCTAACCAGTGTGATGCCTAATTTTTTCTTCTTTAAAAATGATTGGACTATGCGTGTCGTAATGACTGAGTACGAGTAATATGGTATTAGTTGTAGCCAAGTTTGTGTTGGTGATCATGGACACTGTTTGGACTATGACTTGGATCTTAAAAGTCATCAAGTGACTCTATGAGTTACAATGTCACTCGCAGCGACAGGGCAATTAATTTTCTATCTTTTCATTAAGGGCATTCTGATCAATTCCCCCATTCCTTTACTTAGACCCCATATTGATAAAGCACTCAAGGGGCTTATTTCTCATGCATAACATAATCAGAACACACCCTTATCTCTCTAAATCCTCTTAAGCCAGATACATAAGGTTTCTAAAAAGTTGGTCATCTAAGGGATCAAGGGTTGGTTTCTCTCCATAAATTTTCATATTTCAGGTATGTTTCTCTTCCCCAATTCTCAATTTATAAGAAACCATGTGTTTTACATAGGTTAAATTGTATGGGTTTGAAATGGATTTTTATCTAGTCAAGGGTTTTACATGATTGATTCTTAAATTATTTTCCCCATGATTTGTTATGCATTGTTTATGCTTCAATAATGGTTTTGAACTTGTAGGGTGCATGGGAATGATAATTAAACTAAGGATCCATGGTTTTCCCAAAATTGATACTTAGAGATAGAAATTGGTTTTGACTAATTGTGTTTCCTCAACCCACTTGTATAAATAGATTTGAATTATGAAAGTGTCACTTGATTTGACTTACCGACCTATGTTATTGCATTGTCTAAATGATTAAACAATAAAAATAGATTTTGAAAGCCTTGTTGTCCATGATTTGATTTAATAAACAAAAAGGGGTCAAGGAAATCCCCTAAGTCAATGTTATTGTAATGGAAAAGAGACAAACTGCAAGTGTAAGGGTATAATGATACCCATGGTGTGACTTAACAATTGGTTCATTGGTTAATAAATGGTTTATGTGAAATTTATTTTAAGTTGGGCTTAATGGGGGTTATGTAGTTACGTTTTGAAGGTGTGGTTCTTGGATGACATATACTAGAAACTCATATTTGTAGACATAAAGTTTGGTCTGGATGACCTATTTGCACAATATACACTATTCATATAATTGTATCTTAGATTAACGTAGGGTCAGGGAGTTCCCTAGCCTTTCTTGATACCTTCGGTTTATGTGGCTTACACTCACTGGGGATCTTTCAGCACGAGGAACCAAACCCATATAGTTTGTAGGTTCCTGTTTATGATCGTTAAGCTACATTGTCTAAGATAAAGTTACTTTATGGTAAGTGATAACAGTTAACTTACACCTCAAATAAGTGCAAGGCGGTTTTCGTCAATATATTTACCCAAATTTGGAGTCGTGGTCAAATCTACAAGGAACAATGTGAGGGGTGATTAAAATAGTTTGAAACTATAGCCACAAGTTAAATTCAAATAAATAATAAGAAAAGACAAAATAGGGGTTTTTATCAATCAAACAAATTCTAACGATTTAACTTATTTTAGAACTCAAAACATAGATTTCAATATTTCAAATCAATGATATAGAGAAACTAGGGTTGTGATCAGTATGACTATTAATCTCCATTGAATAATAACTGTTCATGATTATCGTGATAGGTGGGAACAATAGATTATCCATGCCGATGATACTATCTGACTTATCTCTTGACATCACCAGACAATTTATTATCTAATTCTCTCAAACTTGGATAACCTATCTATTTCCAACCAAATATTATCTCAGGTAGATTGATCCAGTTACGACATCAATCATTAAACAGAAGGTTGGTAGGTTCTGAGTCCCTGTTGATAATCCACGACCTCTAGTCTATTTCTTCATTAGAATCAAATAAAACCTAAGTCATAACCTAATGTTTGCAACCAATAGATTCAAGTTAAAACAACAGAATTTCAAGACATTCTCACAATCACTCCAACCTTAATCCAACTATTTTGAAATTATAATCATAGATCCCAGAACTCTAGCTGTGGGATTTAGTTGCTCATAAGATAGAATGAGATGACAAAGATTGAATTCATAACTTAAAGAAAGTGAACTTACAAAAGATGAAATTCAATGTTGTTTTCCTTCAAGTACAATAAGAATTTTCCACAACTAAATCAAAGGATGGAAAATTGAATTTCAAAGTTAAGAGACTAAACAAAAGTAAAGTCATCTTTGGAATAAGTTCAAGACGTTCCTAGATGTCCAAGATGCCCCATGAAACCCTAAAAGTTGTTATTTATAGCCGTACTTTAACAAAAAATTTGAAATAAAAATTTCAAAATTTTTACTTTTTGTGACGCCATTTGTGATAGGCTATCACAAACCTGATACCCTCCATGATAGCCTATCACAACCTGACGCCCTCTGTGATATCCTATCACAAATCTAACGACCTCTGTGATAGCCTATCATATCTTGACGACCTCTATTATGCCTATCACAAACCTGACGGCTTATCACAACATGTTGTCAGAAAATCATTAATTTTCTTCTTCTCTACCTAAACCTGATGACCTCCGTGATAGCCTATCACAAACCTAATAGCTTATCATGAAATGTCGTCAGGAAATCTTTAGAAACTTTTCAAAACTAAATTTCTTGCATCTTTTCACCAAAAATCATCCTTCATGATGTAGATCTCATGTATTTTTATGCATCTTGGTTTTCCTACAAAATCATAAGAAATATCATCAAAAACACCAGTAGTTACTTAAGAACTTAAAATTATTTCTAGTTAAAAAGTCTTAAATGTGCTACAAAAATCTAGCACATCACTAAGCTTTGTTCCCTTTCCCTACATGACATGCTTATATATATATATATATATATATATATATATATATATATATATATATATATATATGATTATATGTATTGGTTTTGAATGATTTGAAATATGGATCATGGCATTATTTAATCTCCTATCCCTGAGTTACATACTAGTGCTCATACCACTAACCATCTCCGAACGTTGTAACCCTACATGATGTAGGTACCAAAGATAATTCTACTTTTCCTACACAGTGTTAGGTAGATTGGCTCGATTTGTCGGTCATTGGTGGTGAAATAGTGAGCTTCCATTTATGGCAGACTTGGTCATTTTATCAATTTCCTTTCATAGACTAGAATTAAAGAGTTTACATTGGTATTATTGTTGTCTTTGTCATTGTCACTGTTTGGGCATGTCCCGACTTAGATTAGCTTTTGCTATTGTTTAGAGGATTTGTAGATATTATCATCAACTTGGGTTGTTTTGGTTGTCGGTTGTTGGATATTTAGTTATCTTGAATTTCCATGAGATTTTATATCTTACCTAGTTAAATGTTCGTAATTCAACATCTATTGGCATTATGTTAAATTTGACTAGGCAATAGGGGTGGTCTTTGGTCCTGCACAAACGTGAGATAGCCATCACAGCCAAGCCCTGGTTCGTGTCTTGACATGGACTCTCAACACTAACATCCTGAACATAAACTAGAAATGACACAAAACCTCTCAATATTAGTCTACTTGTCTGAATGTGTGACACAAAGCCGGGGTTATACCAGGCAAGGATAAGGTAACGGTCTTAGTAAAACAATCCAAGACTGCATGGTAAGGATATAACCAATCCATGCAAAGAATCACATCAAAATCTTCCACATCTTGGACAATGAGATCAATCTAAGTAATAAACTCCTAAATAGTTACCAAACAAGATCTATATCCCTGATCCACTACTAAAGAATCTCCTACAGGATAGCTACACATAATGAAACAAATAAGGACTTTGTACATATTCCCATCCATGATGCAAAATAAGTAGAAACATATGATAATGTGCAATCAAGATCACACAAATCAGAAGTTGGATGATGTCATAAAAAAATTGTACTTGTGATCACAATATTTGAAGCCTCATCTAATAGTCTACTTCATACAACATACAAATAATCCTTTCTACTATTGGACTGAGTGCCTATTTGACCACCTATCCCACCTCCCTATACACCACCTCTTGAACCTCTAGGAGTGCCCCATAAACCTGGATACAACCCCAAGTTGGTGGTGACACTGATATGATCGGCTATGTAACCTGAACTAAAGGTACAATCATCCGATGATGGGGATACTTATGAGCAAACTGACCAACAACCCTATAGTCATAATATGCCCCAAGAAACTTGCTCTATGTAGAAGGTTTGGCATATCTAAAACAACTACCGTGACTCAAAAATCCTAATTGTATACCCCTTTGAGGATGACTACTGCTCTGATCACTGGAACCACTATAACTGGGATGAACCGTATCTAATATCTGAAGCGATGCCAGAACTGGCCTACTAGTCTGACCCTAATGATGATAAGGTTGTTGCTGGGGGAACGTACCATGAAACCCATAGCCTATGTATTGTGAACCATTGTGGATCTCACTATAAATACCCTTGTAGTGATATCTATTATCATTTCCCTCTTGGGCCCCACAATCCATCTCCTCTATAGAATAAACATGCCCTGCAATCTCAGAAAAGGAATTTGCCAAAGTCATCAAGCTATGTGTAACCTTACGAAGTTGTAATCTTAATCCCCTAACAATGCATTGAATTCAGTCAAACTCCATATGTAGAATCATACAATTGTTCTATGATAACTCATGTAATCTCGCCTCATACTCAGCCAGAAAAATAGATCCTATCTCAAAGTAAAAAACTTACCTCAAAGACGCTCGCGCATGATGCGGGTACTTACTTCCCCAAGAAAGCCTTAAAGAACTTAGTTCAAGTCACTGGTGGAGATCCAGCTAGCCCAAAATCCAAATAGCCTCTCTACTACCTCCTCTCTTCCATGTCTAGCTGATACAAAACAAACTCTACTCAACGCGATGCGACCAACCATAAAATTTTTAACCTTTCCTCATAATTAGATGGGAACTCATAAGAATCCTCTACTGGGGTCCAAACAAACATGGGTAAAGTCAATATCACAAATCATCCAAACATATTATTCTTTTCTAAAGTCATAGTTGGCTGGGCTAATGCCAACTGTAGGACTACTGGTGCTGGGAGAACCTTTATACTAGGCATCGCTGCGGTAGGTTGTTCCCCTAAATCAATACTACCTATTCTACTGGATAAGATTCCTTGATCAAATGACTATCAAATTACATCAATAATTGTACCAATGTATTCTGAAGGACCAAAGAGGATATAAAATTTGGTGAGTCTTGGGATGCACCTTAGCCCACCTATTGCTATGGTGGCGGAATACCTTAATATCTCTTAGTCTCAGGAGATAAAATAGGATCAGGTGATGGATAACTGGCTTGATCTCAAACCTGGGTTAAGGTTCTATCCTACCAGCAACCTCTAGGTTGACCTCAACTTTATAGAACTCTAGCAGTGAACTCCAGGTCCTGATCCCTGGCTCCAGATCTCGCATCCTATCCTTCTATGTAAAGAGTGAACCAATAAAGATTAAAAACTAACTCAGACCCCATACATGGAATTAGATCAAGAAAATTAGATTCCTATTCCTAAAAAATACTTTATAGCCTCCCAAAGATAGGATACAAATTTCTATATACCGATTTGTAGGACTCTACTAAACATCAGATCTAGTATCAATAGTTCCAGTGAAACCTAGGCTCTGATACCAACCTGTCTTGACCCAATCTCTCATGTCATGATGGTGCCAGCTGATCCTACCGGTAGGTAAGCCAAGCCATATCTAGAAATGATAGTTAGCGGTCTAATGGGTAGAAACTAGAAAAAAACCATATATAATGATAACAGTTGTAATAATAAGAGAAAAATAGAAAGGAAGCATATAAAGTATATCAAAACAAAAAGAGGAAAAGGACCAAAATATATAATGAATCTCTCCCAAGTCCTGGTAAGGTCGATACTTGAGCCATTATTAAAAGATACCCAAAGTACTAGACAATATTTGAAACATACAAAATATATAAAATTAGTCTCGCATACAAAAGACTAAACTGGAATATATAGAAGAGGATCAACCTTGGACAACAATGAGTAGACCCTCCTTTGGATTAGTATTGGAAAATAGGAATCACATCAATGCCAGCTTCTAGTACTTGGATCTACATACCGATAAAGATGCATAAGTGTAGTATGAGTACCAAATCAATGGCTACTCAGTAGGTATCATTTGTCTGAGCTTAATATAGGAAAAATAAAACTAAAATGCAAGGGTGTAATCTAAGCCAATAATAAATTAGTATAGAAGGGTAAAAAACTATCGGACTATGCAAATATGACAAAGGAATGAGTGAAAATAATACAAAAATATAAATAGCACAGTAGTAAAAGGGAAAACAAACTTAACCTAACTGCGCCCCCAAAAGCCTGCCAGGCATACTAAAGAAGATAATTAACCCAACCATGCCTCTTTAAGCCAGTGGGACACACAAGAGGTATTTCAAAAAATTAAATAAAAATAATCCATAACTGAACTAATCCATAAAAACCATAGCAGTTATCCAAATATCCAATGTGCTTGAACCGATACTAATGGATAGCAACCAGAGGCCCTACATAAGGCTCAAAGTGGTAGTGATGGATAATAATAAGAGGCCATATACAAAATTTAATGTAGAAAAAGTGTCTTCTAACAAGAGGTCACATATATAATGAATAACAGAACTCATAATAAGATATGGGACACAAACTGGAATTCAGAGGAACCACAATTCCCATAACACAAAAATTACTACCAAAATGTAATGCCATTCTATTTATTTCTTACATTTACACTTATCTTCACTATTTGAGCCTATACATAGCTGCACCAAGTCATTTATGACTTACTAGGACCAATAGTTTGGTTACTAGGCAGTTCATTTGGTTTATTAAACCAATTCCCCATTAGAAGTCTTCTTTAGTTTCAAATGGCTACCGAGCAAATAATTTAGTAAAATGGTCTCAAAGTAAAATTCCAACAGCACTAGCAGCTCTGGAATATTAATTATAGGCTATGTAGACCTTTGGTTTGAGTCCCAATGCACCAACGCTCATTTCAACTCAGTGGTTAGAAAATTGGAAAGGCAAGAGATATAGATGTAGGCCCTAAATTTAGTCTAAACAACTTTGGATGAAAAATCCAACATCACCAACACATCTGAAATATCAAAGTAGTGGGGTTATATAGTTCATTTGTGAAAATTAGAGTCGAAATATGTTTTGAGTGTCAAAAAAAAGTTTTGAATTGGTTGGTACTAGTGCCATGAAGATTTCCACATGGACATCGTGGACCATTTTATGGTGATCTCGGAATATCCATCCCAAAAGTGTCTAGAAATATGCCCCTAAGTTGTGATTTGGCCATTTTCTCTTTAGCTTTGAGACTTAGAAGCCATAGAAAGGTGAGATAACTCTAAATTGAGTTGTGTGGGTGACTTAGGATCTTGATTATCATCTATTATGGAAAATATCTTTGGATTCAAGGTAACAATCCTTCAAATTCATTCTTGAATTTCTAATTTTTTTCCAAAAATCAAAATTCACTTAGTGCTTGATTTTAGCCCAAAATTTTCTTGGTTTCCACCCATTTATT
This sequence comes from Capsicum annuum, assembly GCF_002878395.1. NCBI lineage: Eukaryota > Viridiplantae > Streptophyta > Magnoliopsida > Solanales > Solanaceae > Capsicum > Capsicum annuum. The sequence goes on from NC_061118.1 coordinate 121,703,653, forward strand.
GAGAGTTATGATTCCTTGATGATATATGGACCTTTGGTTGACCTTGGATATATTATTTCCATTAGTGGAACCCACTTAGGGGTTTTGGTGTACTTTTTGAACCCAAAGCATAATAGTACAATATGGGTATCATTACATTTGTATTGATGAGTAGATTACTATTTTTGATAGTGAGATGGCATTTTGGGGATTGTACAGTAAATATAAATGTGTAGTGAAAGACATAAGGTTTTTCAATTTAGCTTTGAGGTAGTCTTCTATTAAGTCTTCTTCATAGATGACATGTGATTTATATTACATGTGAATGTTATGTTATGATTGATTAAGTGTAGAATGACTTAGTCTTGATTATTGAAGTTTGGGGATCACATAAGGGTTTTGGACCCATAAGTTGAAATGATTATCACCTTTTAGAATCTTATTGCCCTTTCCCTAGATTGAACTAGTTTATGTTATAGATGTGATATGATACTAGGTTTGGAATATGATTTAATTGTTAGAATCATGCTTAATCTGACTAACCTTAGTTGGGCTAGTATAGGGATCTTTAAACCATAATTTAGGTAGTATTGACATAAATGCCCTTGTTTCTAAATAAACTTTATTTTTTAGGATAGGTTATGGATTATTTAAACATCAAGAAGCCAAACTAGATATCCTAGTTTAGGGTGTAAGTTCACTAAATATGAAAGTTGAGGATTAGAAGTGAGATCGTCCAACCCACCTTAGGCTAAGACTTATGTTATCCTTTGTGGACTTACTTATGGATGTTAGTCAAAGTTGAGAATAGTAAACCTTAGTGTAAGGTTACTTTGTGATTTGATGAATAGTGAGGGTATTATCCCCTAGATAATGACAAATGACTTATGATCATGATATTCCTTATCGAAATAATGTTGGGCCTTTATAGATGCTAATTTCATTTAGATGCAACTTTGGGCCTTTAGAGATGCTAATTTATCTAAGATGCAATATCGGGCCTTTAGAGATGCTAATTCCTCTTAAATAAATAGTGGTCCATTAGAGATGATATTTCCTCTATTACATGATATTGGACCATTGGAGATGATATTTTCTCATAGATATGATTGCCTCATAGTTATGAGTTACGCTTTTGGTGCATTATGCCTCCTAGATATGAGATACCTTCTAGATGTGAGATGATTATAGATATGCTTCATAGCATATAGAGATGTTATGCCTCGTGAATATTCTATAACCTATAGTTATGAGTTGATTTATATATTTATTATTATTGATATGAGATCCAATTAGGTATGTGGGCCTAAGGCTATGATTATTATGTTATGATTATTCCTAACACACTATTGGGAAAAGGCTGTGTAATGATATTGGTTGGATATTCATAAAGTGTTTTACTTGTAAGGGATATAGTTGTAGTTTATATATATATGTATGTGTGTGTGTTTAAATACTTCTCTCCAGCATGGGATGGAGAAAGATACGGTATGATGTTTATGATTCCAATGTTTGAATACTGATGATAACATGCATAGTTTTTGTACATACATGACCGTTGCATCGATGATCAATACAATTCTATTTTAAGTTATAATATTATAATGGCTAAAACACACTTAGGTTTAAACCCCAATTTCTACCTTAATAATAGATCTTTCATAATAATAAATACGAATATTTAATGAATAACTTATAGGTAAAAAAGGTTCATAATGATATTTTAATGACTTGATCAAGATAAGTTCCGGTCTATGATTTTAATACAAATAATTACTTCGATCAAAAAATATTTTGACTGTTTCTATGCTTTTATAATGATTTGTCTCGAAGGTCACTCAGGGCATTAGATTTACAAACTTACAATCTTTTAGCCACGGCTTGAGTTCGCGTATCTATTATATATATATATATATATATATATATATGCTTATTGATAATGTGATATTGATGATGAATGATGAAATATGGATATATAATCTACCTTTATTCTCTTTTCATGATTATTTAATTTATCCCTCGTAGGCTTTGTTCTTTACTTTTAACTCTCATGGTGCTTGCACTTTACTTTAGCCCTCATGGGGATTGCTCTCTATGATTTACATTAATTTGTATATTTTGATGATATGATGATACTCGACAAGGATGAAGGATATTATGATGATGTGTTGATGCATGAAAAGGTCGGAGGATATTATGATGATATGGCAATACTCAACAAAGCCAAAGGACGTTATGATAATAATATTGATACCTGATAAGGCCATAGGTTGATTATGATGATGATGAAGATCAGGATAATGATATTAATGATGGAGATGGTTATGATGATGAGATTGTGATATTGATTGTGTACCTTGTATTTATTCATATATGCACATTGCCTATCAACAGTATGCACCTATATTTATTAGCTAATATGGAATGGTTCCATAAATATGGGTGATGATTATGCCTTGTGTCTTTGTATACTAATTGAACCTTTCAAATTTGGGGCAGTGGGGTCATGCATAGGATTAGCTGTGTATTTGGTTGTCTAGACTATTTGGTTACTTGTGATGTTATTGATATTGTTATTATCATTGTTAAGTCTAGCTTGTGAAACATTGGTCATTGATTTGGTATTGAGATTGAGGACTGATTCTACCCTTTTTTATCTTATGATTTCATTATTATGCATGATTAATTCATGATGAGATATACGGATTAGATACCCTTCTCATGTTAGTACTAAATCTTGATATATTTATACTGAGACTTTAAAATAAAGATATGATGATCTAGGTTTTACCTTGATTTGTACTTATATGTATATATATGTATATCTAGCTATATGTAGCTTAGGCAGTGTTGTCTATCCCACCCTTTATTTAGTTAGATTGTATACTTATTTCTTGGCCTTGTATATTGATATATATCATTCCTTCGTCTTTTATTCGTGTATTGGCCAGGGATATATGATATAATGTTAGGATTTTTTAGTACGACTTGAATAGGGTAGTTCACCCTTGATATTTTCTTAGCCTTAGTATGTTAGTCTCTTAAACACAAATAGGATAGACTATCCTTATTATCCCATTGGCTTTGTTATATGGTTATTGGACTCTTGGGTGTAGTTTTCTATTCTGCTTATATGTTATGCATATCTGCTTTATCGTTGGAGCTCAATTGGCAGTTGCTTACTGTGTACCATTTGTTTGGTACTCATACTACACTTCTGCAGCCTGTAGATCATAGTAAGGATTATTGCCATTGATGTGTACCTCTTGTAGCGCAGCCATGGTTTGGAGACTTAGAGTGAGCTCCTGACATGTAGAGTATTACCTACCTCATTTTTATGTACTAAATTTGTCTTCATGTTTTATTCAGAGTTAAGTTATAATAGTGTAATTCCCTTTGTATTTCATTCTTGTACTCTGGTTATGTTAAAAGCTGTTGTACTAATACCACCAGTGTTTAGGACTTTATTATGTGAGTACTTTTTTATTTTATCTATTCTGTAATTTTTTCCTTGTATACTTGGTAGTCCATTACTAACCATTTTATATGATAGGTTTGGCTTTCCTACTATTGGGTTATAGTAGACACTATCATGACCTAATAAGTTTGATTATGATAAATTAGTATCAGAGCCTATGCTTCACTGGTGTATTAGTGTAAGAGAAAAATGTTAGTAGAGTTTTGTGGATTGGTGCGGTAACATCCATAACCAATCTTTGTAAGGCTACAAGGATATTTTAGAAAATTCACTTCTTGCCTTCTTATCATGTGTCTGCATTGCTATGAACCTTAAGCATATTTTTGACTTTATTTTGTCCTTAATGAGAGATGCAAGAAAAGAGACATTATGGGCAGAGTAGTATGAGACTTTAATATACATTTCCATAGTTTTGATATAGCATCTGACTAGAGAGTTAGTGATGGATGTCGAAGACCTTCAACGTCTGTCAAAGGATTTGGGGCCAACTTAGTCTTTAGTTGAGCTTGTGGCTAATTTGGTCCTTTGAGGTTTAAAATTTGGGATATAAGTAATGTTGCTAATACCTCACAACTATGGATGAAATTCAAACATCAAGTAATTTTTAGTCTAGAGTTGGGTTTACTAGAGTTCATAAACTTTCTTAACTAATTTCTGAGTATGAGATTGGGTTTCTATACTGGGCTAGGCATTTTCCAATGCTATATACTTTAGGGCACAACATGATGCATGGAATCATTAGAGTTTTAGAATTGCCACTTATTTTGGTGTCGGAGCATAGCAGTTGGGTATTTCATCTCTTGAATTTTCATTTGATGAGGGCTAGGAAACGAGCATTTATTGAGACCTATGGTGGTGGTGGAAAAAGGCTATTCCATCAGTAAAATGCCATTGATGTATTATCAAAGAGCTTGTTTTGGTCATAGAGAGATGAGGCATGGGTTCAAATAGCATCACAGATGTAAGTTAGTCATCAAACAAAGCTAGTGTGTATTTCCTGCCATCCTAGAGTTCCTAAGATAGGCTATGATTGCGGTAAAGATGGACATTATACTAGAGATTTCTCTCAACATTAGTTGGCCAGCCATTTAGGCTCAGTCTATGTTCTTACCATGTTGGAGCTTTTGATGTTTTCTACGACTACAAAGAGATCAACTATTAGTCTAGAGAGTGTCCCTATTATTTGATTTCTAGTCTTTCAGGTTATTCAGATCAACCTCGTGATGATTGTGGAACCTTTAGTTAGTTTATTTTGAACCTAAATTGATAATTCAGTTGGTCAGTTTGAGTTCAGACCAATTAGGATTTACTCTCCCTTATATCTTTCAAGCATGTGATTATGAATTTCACCATGATTTTTCTGCATTTATTTCCATGTATTTTCCTTTGTATCATGCATATAGCAGTCTTCATACCCATTGATGATTATATTCCTTGATGATTCCATATTGATTATTATGTGTCTTGTTATTGAATTCATGATTATTTTACTACTCTCATGGTTTATTTATTTTACTAGTGGATGGAGTAGATCTATGATGATATTTCTTAGTATGAGTGTAGAATTTGGGTTTGAGTCCCATTTATATTGGTTCATTGGTATTATTATGGCCTTTGAGTGGTACAAGGTACTGATGCTCATTTGGGCACCGCCTATTCATTATATAGATATTGCTATTGTTATTACTATTACTATCACTACTTAAGGTTATTGATATTGTTTGATATTATTACTTGATCTAATTGATCCTCGCTGGGTAGTTGTTTTGACTTGTGTTATCTTGTTAGAATTTCATTCTTTGTGATATTATTCATTAGATTGAGTAGATATAGCCTGATTTGATGATTGCTTCCAATAGTGTGGTGAGGTTGATTATTTTCCCTTAGTTATATGTGTTAGGTTGATATAGGAATATATTGTGATATCAAAGGTAACTTGACCTTTTGTGGTTGTTTATGGTTGTTAAGGTTGCAAATTAGTTGTAATGTCCGTCCTTAAGTTGAGATTCTTAGACTTGCCTCTTATGTGTGAAGGCTTTTGTATGGTCTATCCCTTTCTACATAGCCCATTTTGAGCTTGACCAGTGTGGGTTCGTTTTTAATTTTTTGCTATTTCATTGCCCAATAGTGGGTTTTAACATTGAGATTGAGATGTCCCGAGTTTATCTCTCAGATTTGTTGGGTTAGTTCTCTTATGATAGTTGTCCTTGTTATTAGTGTTGAGATTGAAAGCTCCTTTTGTTATGTGATATGGCTTTGTCTAGTGGATTTGGAGATTTAAAGATAGGTGGCCTTTTTTGTGATTGCTTCTTAAGTTGGAAAATTACTTCTTCGATGATGTGATTCATGGGCGGATTTAAAAAATCCATACTTTAGAGTTTGTTCAGTCTAATGAGGCTTGGCAGAGTGTTTCTCCTCGTTGATAGATGCCTATATTTATGCTTTTCCAAGATGGAGTATTGGATGGATTAGTCCAGCTAAATTTGAATTTCTCTAAGTTACTAGAGTTTTTTTCCATCACTTGAGTGATTTGTTTCCTTTTATGAGTTCTTGAGTATTCTTTGATAGGTCATACCCTTCAATTAATATGGAGTGGATCTCCACATTTTTCAACCTGTGATTTATCCTCTATTTCTATTTTGCTTTTCTACTATGTTTTGGTTTTGGTTCGGTATGATATGGTATAGATATGCCTGATTCAGATTGTGTGGACAATGTGAGTATTAAACCTTGGTTTGGAGTTGTTGGCTTGGGTGGTGATTGGAAATTATGAGGAATTTAGAGTATTAATGGCTACCCATTTTCAGGTTTGGTTTGGGAGGGTGCGATTGAGCGATTCAGCCTTGGTGTGGAGATTCCAACTTATTTCTATAGAGCTTCCATGCAACCTTTGTTTTAGATTCTTCTCAGTTTGTATTTTAGTTATAGGCTCGTTGAACCTACTTAATAGTTACGTATTCGGTCTTTTCAACTTTGGATAGAAGATAGTTGATAAGTGTTTAGATGATTTCCCATGGACCTGGTATTAATTCCTTTATCTTTGACCATGGTTCTTTAGTTTTCTTTGGGAATTTTGGATTATAGACTTAGTGAAAGTAATATACTCGAGTTAGATTAAGTATGAATTCATTCTTGGTTAATGGGATACCCTGGACTGGATCATTTAGTGGGAAGTAGTATGCCATGATCTTTTGGATTTCAATTTGATGACCATGCAGACTAGTTGTAGCATTGGAATAGAATGCCTTACTTTATTATTGCTATTTGTGTGCCTAGATAGAACCTTATGGGCTTATTATTATGTTTACCGTATGTACTCTCAGCATTTCAGCCTCATTCCTGGAGTTATATATGATGACATTTCACATATAGGACACAAATGATTTTCCTTCTAGTTTGAAGTGGATAACAGTAGTGAGATGGTAACAAAAAGTTATATTTAGGTTTGGAGTCAGTGGTATGTTTCACATCTTGGGTTAGTTTTGGGTCGAATGAGACTTTGTTTATTTGTACAGATACCCAGATAGTATTATTGTGTTATGATTCAGATCAATGTGCATCAAGCTTTTCAGTCTAGTTGGAGGCCAGTTAGTGGTTAAGGTTGAGTTTTGGTTGTTTGGAAGTGAAATAGGAGTTCTTATTAAAAAAACGACACCTATAGTGAAATCCCTTTGAACTTTTCTCTCTTTATGGAGGTTATATGGGAAGTCATGGTTGGAGTATGCAGGCCTGGTACCTCATCTTTTTGCACTTTTGATATTCTTTCTATCCGTTAACTTTTGGGGATGAAAGTGCTTTTAGTAGTGGGTATTATAATGATCTTCCAACCATTTCTCATATTTCTGCTTATCTTTGCTGCTTAACCTTCTCCATAGCTGCCCAAGTCATTTATGACTAGCTAGGACCGATAGTTCGGTTATCAAGCAGTTCGTTTGGTTTTAGAACCAATTCCCTATTTGGAACTCTTCATTGGTTCCAAAGGCACCGAGTACAAACTTAAGTAAAACAATTTTAGATACAAATTCTGACTATGCCAGCATCTCTAAAATATCAATTTTAGTCTTAGACGACCTTTGGTTTGGGTCCCAATGCACCAAAGCTCATTTCGACCCGTTGGTTGAAAAGTTGAAAATTAGGAGGTATGGGTTTGGGGCTTACTTTTAGTCTAAATGACTTTGGATGGAGAATCCAACCTTACCAAAGCATCTGGAATATTGAATTAGTGGGGCTACATAGTTCATTTGTGAAAGTCAAAGTCCAAATGAGTTTCGAGTATCAAAAATAAGTTTTGTCTTAGCTGGTAGTAGTGCCATGGTGATCACAACAAGGCCTATGGTGATCGCGGTACATTTGATGGAAATCCCAGCATCTCCATGCCTGAAGGGGTTATTAATAGGCCCCCAAGTCACGATTTGGCCATTTCTTCTATTTCTTTGAGACCTAGAAGACATAAAAGGGTGAGATAACTCAAAATTGAGTTTTGTGAGTAACTTAGGATCTTGATCATCATCTATTATCGCTAATATCTTTGGATTCAAAGTTTGAATCCTTCAACTCCATGCTTGTGTTTCTTATCAATTAGGGCATGATTTTAGGCGAAAAGTTTCTTAGTTTTCACCCATTTCTTGAGGGTTATTATTCCTTGATGATGTATGGATGCTGGGTTGACCAAAAAATGTAATTCCATATGTAGGACCTACTTGGGGGTTTTGGTGTCATTTTTATACCTGAAGGACAATAGTACAATATTTGTATTATTAAACTCGTATCAACGAGTAGATTATCATTTCTATAGTTTGGTGGCATTTTGTGGATTCTGAAGTGATGATGGACGTATGGTGAATGACGTAAGATTTTGTGGGTCGACTTTAAGGTCGGCTTCTATGTACACTTGTTTGTAGATGACGTGTGATATATTTTGTGTCTTAATCTGAATATGAAGATTAATTATGGGTAGAATGACTTAGTTTTGATTATTGAAGTTTCGGTATTAGATAAGGGTTTTGGACCCATTAGGTGAAATGCTTATCACCTTTTAGAATCCTATTGCCTTCTCCCTATATTGAACTAGTTTATGGTATCGATGTGTATGAACTAGTTTTTAATGTGATGTAAGTGTTAGAATCATGCTTAGTAGGACTAACCTTAGTTGGGCTAGTATAGTGATCTTGAAACCGTAATTTGGGTTGAATTGACATAAATGACCTTTTTTTTAGTTGAAGTTTCTATCGTAGGATTTATTATGGCTTACTTGGCATCTAGAAGTTGAACTAGATATCTTAGCCTAGTTTGGGGTGTAAGTTGCCTAAATATGCAAATTGAGGATTAGAAGTGGGATTATTTGGCCCACCTTAGGCGAAAACTTGTGTTAGCTTTTGTTGACTCTTTTACGGATGTGAGGCACAGTTGAGAGTACTAAAAGTTAGTGTATGGTTACCTTGTGGTTTGATGAATAGTGATGGTATTTTCCCCTGAATAATGACTAATGGCTTATGACCATTACATTCCTTATAGAAATGATGTTGGGCCTTTAGAGATGCTAATTCCTTTTATATGCGACATTGGGCCTTTAGAGATGCTAATTCCTCTTAGATGCGATATTGGTTCTTTAGAGATGCTAATTTATCTTTGATATGATATTAGACAATTAGAGATGATATTTCCTCTTTGACATGATATTGGGCCATTAGAGAGGCTAATTCCTCCTAGATGTAATATGCCTCATAGATATGAGTTACGCTACTGATGCAATATGCTTCCTAGAAGTGAAATGCTTCCTATACTTGATTATAGATATACTTCATAGCTTATAGACATATTTTGCCTCGTGAATATGTTATGTCCTATAGTTATGAGATGTTTTATACACACAAGATTATTGATATGAGATCCGGATAAGTATGAGGGCCTAAGTTCGTGATTATGATGTTATGATTACTCCGGACACACTATTGGGCCAAAGGTTATGTTATAATATTGGTTTGATATCTGGGAAGTGTTTATCCTTGTAAGGGATATGGTTGTAGTTTACGAATATATCTATATAATGTAAAAGTTTGAAGGGCCTTACAAATATTGTTTACAATTTTTTTCCTTCATTAAAAGTCTTTTCTTTAGACAAAATCGTCTTTTTACTATTTTTCCTAATATTTAAGAGATGAAAATTAATTAAATATATTTATGATAAAAACTTTCCTCATTAGAAGTCATCAAATTTAATGATAACTAATACTTTTTTCATTAGTATAAGAATTCTAAATCAACTATGTTTTATTTTAAGAAGATTTGAAAAATCAAACAATAAATATAAATACGTTAAAATAAGAAAAACTTAAGAAGTACCAAGGATATTTTAAAAGAGATTAGAATTTTTTAAACTTCATTAAAAATCTTCACTATAGACAAAGTCATTTAATTTTATATAATCGAACATTAAGCGTGCAAGGCACGTGCAGTTACACTAGTATTATGTGTGTGTGCTTATACACATCTCTTCGGTACGGGATGGAGGAAGATGTGGTATGAAGTTTATGATTTTGATGTTTGGATATAGGTGATGGCATGCATATTTTTGGTACATTTAGGATCATTGCATTGATGGTTGATACGATTCCGCTTTAGATTATAATATTAATATGATCGCAACTAACTAAGGGTTAAAGCCCACTTTCTACCTTAATAATGGATTTCTTCAAAATAAAAAATGTCAATCTTTGATGAATAACTTCTAGGTAAAATAGGTTAATAATGATATTTTAAAGACTTGAGTGAGATAAGTTCTGGTCTATGATTTGATAGTACTAATTATTTAGGTCGTGAAAGATTCCGACCCTTTCTATGCTTTTATAATGATTTAGTCCCGAAGGTCACTCTGACCATTAGATTTTCAAACATAAACTCTTTAACCCTCGGGTTTAGTCCATGCACCTATTATATATATATATATATATATGCTTATTCATAATGTGATATTAATGACGCATGATTAATTATGGAAATATAATCTACCCTGCCTTTCTTTTCATGATTATTTACTTTAGCCCTTTTGGGGCTCGCTCTCTATTATTTAAATTATTTTAGATATAATGATGATATGATGATACCCGGAAAGACCGGAGGTGATACCACCTGAATCAAGGCCTTGTTGTAATGTTCCCAAGTTCAACCAAGATAAAAGACCACCCCCATTACCTAACCCAACTGACCTACGCATATCCTGAGTCGGATGAATTCCGAACATATAACAAGATAGCCTTATTGCATAATCCAAGACACTAGGATAGGTATATATATGTGACCGCCCAAACAAATCAAACAATTTGATACCCAACTAATAATCAATGCCAAACAAAGCATAATCCAAACTATAACCGTATGAGTTCCATAATAATTATATATAGTCTCAAAATAAAAGAGGATGGAGAAACCAATAATACATTAAACCGGTATCAACCCCAATACCAATGAGAATACTAAGGCTGACACCCCTATGATCCCTCCCATTCCAACCCCAAGTAGTTCTCAAAAGCCTCTAACTAGAAGAATACAAAAACTCGGTTGGGACATGCCCCCAACCATAGCCTAAAACAATATCCATAAATAAACTAAAGAATGAAATAACATTCATGAAATGGATCCTTTTGGAAAGATGGACGCTCACCACTTCAATTGAGCAACTTATCCCGAAGTCCAAAGCTATGTAGGAGGAGTAAAATGGCTGATTCCTGTATCACGTGGGGATACAGTAGCCTGAAGATGGGATAAATATAAAATAATGCCATTATCCTGGGTATGTGTAGCTTAATCATCCTTCACCACCCATAAGCTAAATGGGTCCAATATAACCCCCTAAATGAGCCTTGATGCATGTAGCTGCACGAACCGAAGATCCCATAAGAGTAAGGGATATCCAAGTACCCTTCACACTCTATTATACATATGTATAGTGTAATTAGAGTATTCCCATGTTCCTCGTAGTATCATATAAGGTCACAATGACCTACCCCTCATGTCGGTAAACATGAGTTTCCAATGTTCATCCATTGGAGTCCCACCTTCATGGTTAGTTAACATACCCTGCATTTATTGCCTAATTAAAACTATTTCTAACCAACCAAATGTAATAATCAGAGAGTATACCCTAAATGGCACACGGAGCTAACAGTCACAATTGCCAACAATCTAACCCATGAGCTGGTACCTTCTGTTCACACTGAATAATTATAACAAAATAACATATGTAGAATAACTAAATATGCCATAAGGTTTTAAATACCAAAACATTTCAAAATCATAAATCTAAAAATAACTGTCTAAAAACTGATAAAATAATGGCAATTGACTGACTGTCTGAAGTTTGAAAGCCTCTAAAACTGACCGAATAAGAGTTAGTGGGATAGGCCCCAACTAACTCCAACTGACTACTAACTGAAAACACTAAAATAAACGTAATCGATCCTTAAAATATGAGGACTCACCACTGTTGCTGCTACTAATGCACTGGAATATCTAAGTGTAGTTAGGAACCTAAGCGTTCGAACCTATGATATGAGACATCATAGTGCAAGAAATAAGTATGCGGTCAATACTTTCAATTTATTGGTATGCTGGATGGGGTTAGGCTGATATGCATGGGCTTATGTGTAGGAATAATAACCGACTGAATTAATAACATGAAATTACTAATGTATAGTAGTCATGAAAGCTGTAAAATCTAAGAATGCATGACCAAGCATATAACATGATACTAAAGCAGACTGTAAATTGAAATACTAAAACCTGATAACTGAACAACTGATAACTGTATGCTATGGTCAAGCAAACCTGAATTGACTTTCGAACTTAGACTGGACTGAGACTGTGGGAGCTAGCTATAATTGACATGCCCTAATATTCTATTGGGTTCCAATATGTAACCCATGTTATAAGGTTGTTAGTACCGTACCATCGATACTAACATGGGTTGTATGGATCCACTAATCTAATATCTCGTAGGACGAGGGTATGATGCCTAACTAACGGGGGACCCCTCAAACTTTATGGTGGTTCTGTAGGTCTAGAACCTAGGGACTGCTTCGAACATGTTATGCATACTAACGGGGAATACGCTATCCCTATGCTTACTTGGTGCTATGTCCTTACTCCCAACTGAAAGAATCTGATTACTCGACTGAACTGAGGTTAATTGGACTCATAACTGATCATATTACTGTCTGAATGACATTACTCAGGGTATAATTGAAATCATTTTGTAGATACTAAAAAAAAAAGCTAAACAGCTAAATTTTGGGTATTCATAACCCCCAGGATTTAATAACAATAACAATAGGAACATACTGAAGCTTCCAAAACATAATAAGTAGTCCTTACTAAAAACCAAAATCATTTAGGATTTTTATCAAACACTTGAAGTTCATGGGCTTAAATACGGGAATTGTTTAAACATGTAATAATAGATTAATTTCAATACTAAAATCATGGATTAAGATCACACATGTCAAGGGTAATCCCAATGAAACCACATGATAAACATAATTTTAAATCCAAGTTCATAATAGCATTGAGAAGATAACTCACAATAATAAGTAACAATGATAACTTTAATCTTGAAAACTGGTTCTTGTACTCCATGGGTGATAAGGGACCATTAATGAACGTCTAACATGCCTTAAAAGCTTAAATCCTTGAATAGAAACACAATTCCTTAAGCTTTCTTAGAGATCCTTGAATTTGGTAACTTGTTTTGTTGGTTTTTCTTAGTAGGAAAAGGTTTTAATTTGATGAATTATGGAAGATCTTAGGGTTTAATTGAGTGTAAAATTGGGGATTTTGGGCATAATATGACTTAGCTGAAGACAAATCCCATGTTAATATAGATTGGGGCGATGGAAAAAGACAAGACTTCCATTTTGCAATTTAAATTCATAACTAGGATTAGGCCATCATCGCGATACACTAGTGATGCCATCGCTATTCCACCGTGACGCAATGCAATCACATTGAGATTCTAGAATTGAAATCCAAACACAGCCCAAACCTCATTCAAAAAATCCAAAACTTCCTCGTGACATGCTCCTTACACCCTTAAACATAAATTAACTCAAGAACCCACGTCTCAGTGTCGGAAAAGTAACTTTAAAAACAAACGAAGTTAGGAAGCCAAAACCTAAACTACGTCCCCAACACTTAGCTAATATTTCAGGTTTTAAGCCTCTTATGCATGCATTATCAGTTGAATTAAGCTAAGACTAATCTGGGGTATTGAAATATCTCCCCCTTGGGAATATTTATCCTCAAATGAGACTAATTAAGCTGAGAATACTAAGTAAAATGAAATCACATACTGAAGATGCATAATTAAAAACATGGTTACATGACTGAGTGTAAACATGATACATGACTGAACTAATTCGTGAATGCATGCAATGACAGGAAAATTATTATATCGCTGGAACTGAGAATAGAAAAAAGACAATCAAAGGAAATTGTTACCTTAAACTAAGTGTGAGTTTGTGGAGAAAAATGAGGGTACTTGGTACGCATATATGCTTTTGCTTCCCAAGTGGCTCCCTCAACAGACTTATTCCGCCAATGAACTTTGACCAAGGGAACTTCTTTGTTCCTTAGTCTACGAATCTGGTGATCAAGGATCTTGACTAGAATTTCTTCATAAGAAAGACTATTATGAATATCTACGTTTTCTAAAGGAACAACTAAAACTGGGTCACTAATACACTTCTTCAACAAGGAGACATAGAACACAAGGTGTACTGATGCTAAATCTGTATGCAACGCAAGCTCAAATGCCACCTTCCCATAACGACTCAATATGCTGTAATGGCTAATATATTGGGGACTAAGTTTCCCTTTCTTGCCAAGTCTCTTCACTCACTTTTGTGGAGAGTTCTTCAAATATACCTAATCTCTAAACAAAAAATCTAGATCTATTTTTCTCACATCTACATAGGAATTCTGTCATCTTTGAGATGTCTTAAGCCTTGCCCTGATCAACTAAAATTTCTCCAAGGCATAAAACACTAAATCTAGCCCTATAAATGTAGTCTCACCTACCTCAAACAAACTAATATGAGATCAACATCTTCTCCCTTAGAGAGCCTCAAATAAAGCTATCTAAATACTGGAGTTATAACTGTTATATTAGGAAAACTCAATCATTGACAAGTGATCATCCCAACTACCATTAAAGTCGATGGCACATGCTGTCAACATATCCTTTAGGGTTTAAATGGTCCTCTCTACCTGTCTATCTATTTGAGGGTGAAAGGTTGTCTAAAATGCCCTTGGGTAACAAGATCCCTCTAATAATCTTTCCAAAAGTGAGAGGTAAACTAAGTACCTCTATTTGAAATAATAGACAACGATACTCCATTCAACCTAAATAACTCTCTAATATATAGCTTCGCATAGTCCTAGGATATATAGAAAGTATGAAATGGCACGAAATGGGCTAATTTGGTCATTCTGTCTATAATAACCTATATCGAGTCATGTTGATGATGCAAACAGGGAAATCCCATCAAAAAGTCCTTTTTCACCACTTCCTATTTATAAGTAGGGATATTAAACTCCTGTAAGGTGCCACTAGGCCTCTGGTGCTCCACCTTAACTCGCTAACAATTAGGATACTTAGCTACAAACTCAATATTATCCCTCTTCATACCACTCCACTATTAGGTTTATCACAAATTATGGCATATCGTAGTGGACCCTGGGTGAATAGAATAACATGAACTATATGCTTCGAATCATTAAAAACTTGGTATCAGAGCATAAGGTTCAATAGAGTCCTATGAAGTATAAAAGCTGCATCTAGTAGAGTCTTGTGCATGGGGTGTGTTGTGCACCACATTTATGTGCAAGAGGATATGAGATGTTTAAGAAAAGTTTCCCTTCTTTCAGTATTTATGTCGTGCCTGGGAGCATAATCACAAGTTAGTCTCTCAGTCTAATTCGGTTATTTTCTTTATTTCAGAACATGTCTCCTAAGATAAAAAATTATTCAACCCCTCAGCCTGAGGAACCTTTTGGAGATTGTGTTTGTTATGTGGAGTTCAGCACCATATTTACCACTCTTGCTCAGTTAGTCACTTCTTATAATGAATAGCCAACAGTTATTTTGGCCAACCCAGTGGCTAACTTAGCTGCAGCGAGGATTTGAGATGTCAAGCAAATGAATCCTCTAACCTTTCTTCTGTCTAAGGTAGATGAAGACCCTAAAAAATTCTTAGATCAAGTTTAAAAAATGATAGATGCCATGGGGGTGACTAATTTTGAGAGTAATGAGCTAGCTGCATACTAGTTGCAGGATGTGGCTTATGCTTGGTTCAAACAGTTGAAGTCTAAAAGATCAGATGGTGCAAGTCCTATAGAGTGGAAGGATTTTATCACTGCTGTCTTAGACAGATTCTATCCCTAAGAGCATAGAGAAGCCAAAGTTCTAGATTTTACCAACCTTAGGCACGACAATATGACACTGAAAGAGTAGTCTTTTAAGTTTACTCAATTAGCCAGGTATGCCCCTCATGTGGTTGCAAATAGTAGATCTAAGATGAGTAAGTTTTCTTTAGGGGTGAACAACAGCGTGGTTAAAGAGGGAAAAACAGAGGGGAAAGCAGACTAAGAGAGCAAAGATAGGTAGTTTCATCTTTTCTCAGCCTAAATTAGAAGGAGGAAACCGTTCTAAGTTTTATCCTAAGTCATCAGTTCTAGCTCCCTCTATAGTCAGTGCTTTAGTTTCTATGTTCAGAGAGGCTAATAAAGATAGAACGCCAAGCTTTAAGACCCATGACAATGTTAGTAGTGCCTGCACCTATCCTCCTTGCAAAACTTGTGGTAAGCACCATTAAGGTGTGTGTAGAATAGGTAGTGGCATTTGTTTTGGTTATGGTAATCCAGGCGATAGAGTTAGATACTTTCCATAGCCAGGTCCTCAGGTTCAACAAAATTGCTCATCAGCTCAGTCCGGTTGCCCAAATAAGTAGGGTGCCACTTCCAGTGCTACAATCAAGCAACACCCAAATCGTCTCTATGCTCTTCAGACTTGAAAAGAGCAGGAAAGTTATCCTAATATAGTTACTGGTACATTACAGATCTTTCTTATGTATGTTTATGCTTTGATAGATCCAGGATCTTTGTTGTCTTTTGTTACTTCGTATATTGAAGTCGATTTTGGAATCAATCCAAAAATTCTAATATAGCCTTTCTGAGTCACTACCCCAGTGGGTAAAACTATCATAGGCCAGCTGGTATACGGACACTACTTGGTTATGATATTTTAGAAAGTCACTTCATCAGACTTAGTTGAATTAAAGATGACTGATTTTGATGTCATTCTCAGCATGGATTCGCTTCATTCCTGCTATACCACAGTTGACTGCAGAAATAGAATAGTTCAGTTTTAGTTCCTGAATAAACCCATCCTAGATTAGAAGGGTAGCATATCCTCTTCTATGGATTAACTTATTTCCTACCTTCGGGCAAGGAATTTGATATCTAAGGAATGTGTTTATCATCTAGTTCATGTTAGAGATTCCAATTCTTAGGAGCCTAGTCTCGAATCAGTCCCAGTAGTGAATAAATATTTAGATGACTTTCTTGAAGATCTTTCAAGAATTCCTCCTAAAAGGGAAATAACCTTCAGTATTAATCTTTTTTCAGACACTCAGCCTATTTCTATTCCACTATACAAAATAGAAGTTGCAGAACTCAAGGAACTAAAAGAATAATTGAAGGATCTCTTAGATAAAGGATTCATCAAATCCAGTATTTCCCCATGAGGCACTCCATTCTTATACGTGCGCAAGAAAGATAGTTCACTTAGAATGTGCATTGATTACCGTCAACTCAAAAAGGTTATGGTCAACAATAAGTATCCTCTTCCCAGAATTGATAATTTGTTTGACCAACTTCAGGGTGATAGTTATTTCTCTAAGATAGATCTTAGATCTGGCTATCATCAGCTCAAAGTTAAAGAATATGACATCTCGAAGACAGCTTTCCGTACGCAGTATGGTCACTTTGAATTTTAAGTTATTTTTTTCGTCTTACCAATGCCCTAGCCACTTTCATGGACTTGATAAACTATGTGTTTAAGCAATACTTGGACATGTTCATCATAGTCTTCATAGATGATATTCTAGTCTATTCCCATACTGAGCGAGATCATGCAGACCATCTAAGAATAGTATTCTAGAATCATAGAAATCATTAGTAATTCGCCGAATTCAGTAAGTACAAATTTTGGCTAAGATCAGTAGCATTCCTTGGATAAATTATTTTCGGTGATGTCATTAGAGTAGATCCTAAAAAGACCAAAGTAGTAAGAAACTAGCCTCGCCCTATTTCTCCATCAGATATCAGGAGTTTCCTGGGTTTGGATGGCTATTACAGACGATTTGTTGAAGGATTTTCATCCATAGCATCCCCTATGTCTAGATTGAATCAAAGAAAGTCAAGTTCCAGTGGTCAGATGCTTTTGAGAAGAGGTTTTAGGAATTGAATACTCGACTCACCTCAACTTCAGTCTTAGCTCTTCTAGATAGTTTAGATGGGTTTGTAGTGTATTGTGATGCATCTAGAGTGAGCATAGGTTTTTTCCTCATACAGTATGGTAAGTTCATAGCCTACGCCGCCAGAGAGCTTAAACCCCATGAGAAGAATTATCATACACATTATCTTAAATTTGCAGTCGTAGTATTTTCCTTGAAGATTTGGATGCATTATTTATATGGTGTTTATGTATATGTCTTCATAGATCATAATTGTCTTCAGTATGTCTTTTCTCAGAAAGATCTCAATCTTTATTAGAGAAGGTGGTTAGAGCTCTTAAAAGATTATGACATAAGTGTCCTCTATTATTCGGGCAAGGCCAACGTAGTGGCTGATGCTCTCAGTAGACTATCCATGGGTAGTATTTCTCATGTTGATGTTAGGAAGAAGAAGTTAGTCTAGGAAGTCCACCAGCTTGCCATACTAGCCATTTGCTTAGTCGACTTTTCAGAGTCCAGTGTATGTGTTTAGATTAGTTTGGAATCATCTCTAGTTTTTAAGGCGAAAGAAAGGCAAGATAAGTATCCTAACATTGTCAAGCTAAAAGAGTCAGTTTAGAATAAAAAAGCAAAGGTTTAATTCCAAGGGGGAGATATTATCCTCTGTTGTCAGGGTCGTCTATGTATTCTAGATGTAGATGACATAAGGCAGCAAATTCTTGCAGAAGCGTATGGTGCGTGCTACTCTATCATCCAGGGTCTACAATGATGTACCACAACTTGTAAGAAATCTATTGGTGAAGTAGGATGAAAAGAGATGTTGCAGAGTTTATGGCTAAGTGCTATACATGTCAGCATGTTAAGATAGACCATCAGAAGCCTAGTGGTCATATGCAGGAGTTCAGTATTCCTACTTGGAAGTGGAAAGTTGTGAACATGGACTTTTTGACGGGTTTGCCACAAATTGTCATCAGCATGATTCAATCTAGGTCATTGTAGATAAAATGACCAAATCAACTCTTTTTCTTCCAGTTCATACCTCTTATTCAGCTGAAGATTATGCCAAGATCTACATTAAGAAGCTGGTCAAATTTCATGGTGTTCCGTTGATTATTATCTCAAATAGAGGCACCTAGTTCACCATTCATTTTTGGAAAGCATTCCAAAAGGGTCTTGGTACCCAAGTTCATCTCCGTAAAAACTTTCATCCTTAGACAGATGGTCAAGTAGAAAGGACCATTCAGACTTTGCAAGATATGCTAATGGCATGTGCAATTAATTTCAAGGGTAGTTGGGATGACCACTTACCTTTGATTGAATTTGCATACAACAATAGCTACCATTCCATTATTCAGATGGCTCTATTCAAAGATCTCTATGGTAGGATATGTAGATCTCCAATCAGTTAGTTTGAAGTTAGTGAGGCCTTAGTCATAGGTCCTGACTTGGTATTCGATGCCTTAGGGAAAGTCCAGTTGATCATAGAAAGACTCTGGGCTGCTCAGAGCCGACAGAAGTCTTATGTAGATATTCGTAGAAAGGATCTCGAGTTTGAGATTGGTGACTATGTTTAACTCAAGATCTCTCCTATGAAGGGAGTGAAGAGATTTAGCAAGAAGGGAAAGCTCAGGCCTCGATATGTCAGTCCCTTCAAGATTCTCAGGTCATTTGGCAAGGTAGCTTATGACCTCGAATTGCCTTCAGATCTAGCTTTAACTCATCCAGTCTTTTATGTCTCTTTGCTCAAGAAGTCTATAGGTGAACCATCAGTCGTAGTCCCTATTCAGAGCATAAAAGTTTAGAACAGCCTCTGTTATGAAGAGATTCCAGTAAAATCCTAGACTATTAGACCCATAGATTGAGGAACAAAGAAGTCCCTCTAGTTAAGGTTCTTTGGTGAAATTAGTCCGTAGAGGGAGCTACTTGGGAAATAGAAGTAGATACGCATATCAAGTACCCTCACCTCTTCCCCACCAATTCAGATCAAGCAAAAGGTAATAGTTCTCCTTAAGCTTACTCAGTTTCATGATTTATGTACATCACTAACTTAGTATTCAGTCTCATGCTCATGTTCCCATTATAAGTTTGGTATCAAGTACCACCGCATATTCAGCCATACGTTCATGTATCAGATCAGTTATATAGTTATGCATCATACATGCATTCTCATGGTGAGAAAACTTAGTTCTTTAGAACATTTAGTTATGCATTTGTGAATCAATTAAGCATGTATTAGATATGCATGAACAGTATGTTATGTTCAGATTGTCAGAAATGTACATCATGAGATCATTTTCCAGCTATTCATGTTCAGTTTATTATTTCCCCTCCCAGTCAGTCTCATTCGAGGAAGAATGTTCTCAAAGGGGAGATATTGTCATACTCGTTCTTTTTCTTAGCTTGAAAATCCTCTCAAGAATGTTAGAACTTTTTTTGAAATAATAGTTCATCTTTATACACATAGTATTTCCATAATTTTCACTTCCTATCACGTGAGAAATTGAATAAGATTGCCATTAATATATAGTTCCCCCAAATACGACACCCGGGCAAAGAGTTAGAGCCTTTTTAGTGAGACAGTGTTTGACCTGAGCCTTGAGCGCATCGCGGAGATAGCTCAAATGGCAATTGTCAAATTCTAGACAAGGTGGCAATGCGATAGCTCTGCGTCGCACCTCCGTGCAGTTTCCCAATTGTCAATTTCAAGTGACACAGCGCGATAACGCCGCGTCGCGCCAAGGGCCCAATTTTGGAAATTTTGCTGAAAATTAAATTACGTGTCCAGGGTTAAAATGGTCAATTTCCCCCTATATAAGCTTCCAAACACGGGATTTAGCCCTTATTTATCCAAAATAATGATATTTTTCTCAAATACTCTAAAGAACTCAAGCTAGGGTTTTCAAAGAAGGTCCAATTTAAAGAAGGTTTTACCATCACTCTTTACGAAATCATGATCTAAGGTATGCATAGGGTTCATTCATGGACTCATTTCGTCCATGAAGTCAAAGAATCCTTTTTAACTACAAGTTATGGATTTTCTTCATGCTTCAATGCTTTAATGTTTCTCTTTCATGTTGATAAATGAGGAATTGATTTCTATTGCATGATTTTATGACAAATTCCATGTGGTTTGATTAGTATAGATAATGATTTACGAAATCTCATGACTAAAACCTTGTATGATGGAATTAGAATTGAAGCATGATATTTAATTGTTGTATAATGTGTTTACATGTACTATGCCTGCCATATGTTTGATAAAATGCCTACATAAAGGAAATTCGATTATCTAGCATTATACCATGAAAATACCTATATATGTACAAGCTTATGCCTATTAAACGTTTGATGAAATGCTTCAATAAAAGTATTGCAGTGATTGTCATGTATTCAAGAATATCAAGTCATGTTAGTTTTCTTCCATCAAGTCCTGGGGGTACTTGTACCCAAAATATTAGTTGTGCACCTAGACCCATGTCATGTTTTCACAATACTCTCAGTCAAGCTATAAACTCTTAGACTTCAGATAGTCTTATGACTCAGTAAAAATATCCATGATCTCATGACTCAGTCAGTTGTCAGACATCAGTAGTATTCAGTCAGGCATAAAAATTCAGTATCTCAGACCATGCTCAGTTCAGTTTAGTAAATCATATGTGATGTCCATTCAGATGGGAGTAGGAATTAGCACCAAGTGAACCAAGGATGGGGACTCACCTGGTATACGAGGGTGTGATTATTAGAAGTCATATTTGTGTTCCATAACTATGTAGCCAGATAGGTTAAGATATCATAGCATGCTATATGAGGGTAGATAAGGTGGCCTAACCTGTTTTGTGAGGGTTCCCACTATTCTCACTAGAGTTACCTATTATATGAGGGCTTTTCTCATGTTGTCATTATTAGTGGCGGGGTATTGAAACCCTTCCAATCAGGGCATAAATTAGACCCCATCTTAGCTATTATAGCACCTTTGCCGTATGTCGGTTAGATAATACTTCCCACAGTTTCATGTTACAGAATTAGTATTGTCAGATAGAGTGAATCAGTCTCAATAATAGAACTCAGATAGGTCTTCAGATTTCAGGACTGTCAGATATAGTTAACTAAACTATAGTACGGAACTCAGATAGTTCCATCAAATTCAGGACTGTCAACTACAGTCACCCACGTTATCAGTTATACTCAGATATATTCACCCATATTATCAGCATTATTTAGATATAGTCCTTTATGTTATCAGTCATATCAGTTACTAGCATCTCACGTTATCAGTATACAGACTCAGTAATCACAAAATCACATTGTTAGTTACGTTATGTATTTATGCATGTATTCTCATGTTTATGTTAGACAGCCAGTTAGTATTATTTATGCATGCAAACCCTTGCATATAGCCTACCTCATATGTATACTTGGTACATATGTACTGACACATTCTCTCTATGATGTTTTCTTTTTATGTTACACCATTGGTTCTGAGACACGTGTTCCAGATCAGTAGTAGATCTTAGATTTAGCAGTCAGAGTAGAAATGAGCCCTCATCTTTCGAGGACATAATAATTTTCTAGTATCTCATTGATTAGCCTATTAGTTGGAGTTTGTTGGGGACATGTCCCATCAACTCCTTATTCAGATTTTTCAGACAGTACAGGCTTCCAGAGGAGATCCAGACTAGATATAGACGATCATGTTTAACACTTCAGTTTTTTTGGGTATTCTATTACCCCACATAAATTTTACGTTATTTAGTTATGTTCATGATCAAACCTTATGGCCTTTCAGTGCATGTTTTCACATTATTATGTTAGCTTATATAGTATACAGTTATAGATTTTAGTCATGGGTTATCTTGTGGTCCTTTGGGGTCATGAGTACCATGTAGTATTTCGATTCAGCAAATGGGGTCGTTCAGTAATCGATGCGAATTCTAAGAGAATTATCTTTCTTTCGCATGAAAAAAACTGGAGTATACCATAGAGAAACACTGGGACTGAAGAAACCTTTATCTAAGAGATCTTTCAACTGTTTTTTAACTCCCTAAGATTAGCTGGAGCCATTCTATAGGGCGGAATAGAGATAGGATACGTATCGACAAAAAGGTATATTCCAAAGTCAATTTCCTTTTCGGGAGGAATTCCGGGAAGGTCTTTAGGAAACACATCTGGAAATTCCCTTTCTACTGAAACTGAATCGGTACTTGGGCTTCAGAATTAGTCTCTTTGAATCCTACAATATTGTCAACTCAACCCTTGTAAGTCATTTTTCTTGCCTTATGATATGAAATAATATGACCCTAAGCACTGAAGTACTACCCTTCCATTCAATAACTGGTTCATGTGGGAGATGAAATTGAATGACTCTGTTTGTACAATCAACTAAATCATAGAATGAGTGGAGCCAATCCATGCCAAGAATTACATCAAAATCCATTATCTCTAACTCTACAAGGTCAGCTGAAGTGACTTTCTGGGATATTGTTACCAGACAGTTCCTGTATACCTGCCTAGCTATAATAGAGATACCTATTGGAGTTGACACTGAGAAGGGTTTTGCTAAGGTTTTGGGATTGACTCTAAAGTTAACAACTATATTGAGGGTTACAAAAAAAAAGAGAAGCTCTAGGATCTAACAAAGCATAAATATGTAAATGAAAGACCTGTAACGTGCTCGTAAGCACATCAGGAGAACTTTCCGGATACTGCCAAGACTGAAGTGTGTATAATCTATTCTATAGCTGACCGCTGGTGGCATTAGAAGTGGTGGCCTGCTGAGTTGGGCGACTTGCGGGTGCCTATGAAGATTTAGTCTAACCGTGTAGGTGATCGTTCCTACCTTTCCACATGCCTTTAGGACATTCCCTCAACCAGTGGCCTGGCTTTACATATCCAAAACATAAATCACTACTATCCCTACATACACCTTGATGATTCCTACTACACTTCTGCTAGAGGGGATTAGTTCGATCACTGGTCAGACTACCCTGAGTCTTAGAGCCTGGCGCCCTATCCTTATTACTATTTTTAAACTTTATCACTAGAGCACTAGCTGAATATGGGGCTGGGGCTAAGGATTTCTAATATTATTGGGGAGTAATACCACCCTATGACCTCTGTTGAGCAAAATGAAAGCTACCTGTTCTGGCTCTCTTATTCTCCCTCTCTTTCCTTAAACTTTTCCTCTTCAATATGTTGAGCATCGACCATAAGGCTAGTTATGTCCAACTTTTTAATTAATATCGTGGTCTTAAACTCATTTATCATACTATCCACTATACCAGATACAAACTTATTCATTCTTGATCGGTTATCAGACAACACATGAGGAGCATGCCTTGTCAGCTGAATAAACATAAGAGAATACTCCTTCACACACAAATTTCCTAGCTTGAAGTTAATAAACTCCAGAACCTTAGCTTCCGTTAACTTAAAAGGAAAGAACCTATCAAAAAAGGCTGTAGCAAACTCCTCTCATTCAACGGCCCTGCATCTGCACCTTTATCACCCTTCCACTACTTATACTAGGTGTAAGCTACATCCTGCAATTAGTAAGCACCTAACTCTGCACTCTTACTGGAAGTCACACCCATAATGTCAATTACCATCTAAACCATATCAACAAACTCCTGCAGATCCTTATCAGACTTGGATTTGATAAATAAAAATGGGTTTATTCCGGTGAAGTCTTGAATCCTAGTGGCGGCGGTGTTAGCCATAGGATCACCTAGGGTAGTAGACTGCTGATTATTTTGATCTACTACTGAGTGATCAAATATAGTGGATACAGCTCTGGATTCGGCATGAGATACATGCTCATTCATGGATCTTCCTGAATAGGTGAAGGTGTGGGCTAATTTCTATTTCTTCTTCTATTATTCTTTCTAGGAGGTATGTTCTGTAAACAAAAAGATGATTGAAATTAGAAAAAGAGATTATATTGAGCTCATGTTTATTCACATGACATTAATACTAAAAGAAGGGAAAATTTTCCTAAAACTTCTTGTAGCCTGTTGCCCATAAGTGTGGCATGCTTTACACCCATCCACAAGTATCTAATCAATGGAGATTTTAGAATTCCTAGCACACTTTAAGACCTTAGTCTCTAATACTAAGTTTGTAATGACCTGAGAGTACACCCTGGAGGCCAAACGATGCTTACTGTCACAAGTGAGCACAAGCTAACCCATGAGATGGTACCTGCTGTGAGCACCAAATAATTATAACAAAATAACATATGCGGAATAACTGAATACGCCATAAGGTTTTAAATACCAAAAAAATCTGAATCATAAATCTGAAAACAACTACCAGAATAACAACTGTCGTAAAATTAATAAATAATGGCAACAGACTAACTTCCTGAAATGTCTGAAAGCATCTAAACTTGATTGAATAAGAGTTGATGGGACAGGCCCCAACTAATTCCAACTTACTAGTAAACTAAAAACCATAAAATAAACATAATCAGTCAACAAAATATGAGACTAACCACTGCTGCTGGTGCTGCTGATGTGCTAGAATATCTAAGTGCGGTTAGGAAACTGAGCATCTGAATATATGATATGACATATCAAAACTCAAGAAATGATTATGCGGTCAGTAATTTTAATGGAATGGTATGTTAGATATGTTTAATATAATATTGTGGGCTTATGTGTATGAATAATAATCGACAGAATGAATACATAAAATAACTGATGCATTGTATGCATGAAAGTGTAAAATCTAAGAATGCATAACCAAGCATTTAACATGATACTGAAGTAGTCTACGAACTAAAATACTGAAACCTGATAGCTAAATAACTGATAACTATATGATATGGTCAAGTTAACCTAAACTAAATTTCAAACTGAGACTCGACTGAGACTGTGGGATCTAGCATTAAAACCCATGCCCCAATATGCTATTAGGGTCCGACCTGTAATCCTAGTTTGAAGGGTGTTAGTATAATGCCACGGGTACTATCATTGGTAATGTGGATTTACTAATCTGATATACTGAAGGACGAGGGTTTCCTGCCTAACTGACAAGGACCCCTTAATGTCTATGGTGGCTCCATAGGTCTGTAACCTAGGGACTACTACTAAATTCTCATGCCTACTGATGGGGGAGACAAGTGCCTCCTGCCTACTAATAAGGGAGATACCATCCCAACATTCACTCAGTGCTAAGTCTTAACTCATAACTAAAATACACTATTTACTAGACATAGCTGAGCTTAATTGGACTCATAACTGACCATACTACTATATGAATAATATTACTCATGGTATAACTAAAATCATTAGGTAGATATTGAAAAAAACTAGGTAAACAACTAAATTTCAGGTATTCATAACCCCCAGGACTCAATAACAATAAGAATAGGAACATACTGAATCTTAAAAAATGTAATAAGTAATCATTATTCAAAAACCAAAATTATTTAGGCATTTCATCAAAATCTTGAAGTTCATGGGCTTAAGCATAGAAATTGTTTTAAGATATAATAACAACATAATTGTAATACTAAAATTATAGATTAACATTTAACATGAAAAAAAGAACGATTCAAACATATCAAGGCTAATTCCAAGGAAACCACATGATAAACATAAATTGAAATCCATGTTCATAATAGCTTTATGAAGATAACTCACAATAATAAGTAAAAATCATAACTTGTATCTTGAAAATGGGGTCTTGCATTCCATGGGTAATAAGGACCCATGAATGAACATCTAACATACCTTAAAAGCTTAATCCTTAGAAAGAAACACAATTCCTTAAGCTTTCTTAGAGATTCTTAAATTTGGGAAGTTGTTTTCTTGATTTTTTTTGGAAGAAAGGGATTTTAATTTGATGAACTGGGTAAAAACTTAGGGTTTATGTGAGAATAAAATTAGGGATTTTTCGGCTTAATAAGCCATAACTGAAGCCAAATCCCATGATAATATGGATTGGGGCGATGGGAAAAGACAAAGCTTCCCTTTTGTAATTTAAATTTGCAACTGGGATACTGATTAGGCCATCACCATGATGCACTAGTGATGCCATTACTATTCCATCACAACGCGGTGCAATTACATTGAGCTGCGACAATTAAAATCCAAACACGGCCCAAACCTTTTCCAAAAAATCTAAAAATTCCTCGAGACATGCTCCTTACACCCCTGAACATGAATTAACTCAAAAGTTCACATCTCGGGGTTGGGAAGGTCACTTTAAAAATCAACAAAGTTAAGAAGCTAAAAATAAAACTATGTCCCCAAAACTTGGCTAAATTTTCAGGTTTTAAGCCTCTTATGCATGAACTATAAGATGAACTGAGTGTAGACTAATATGAGGTATTACACCAAACCATTGTTATTAATCGAGGTTATGCATAGTAGTATCATCATACCAACTATAACTTGAAAGAATTGTCCCAAGCAGAACCTTTTTGAGATCAAGGGATTCCCATGTACCTATAGATCACATTATCCAATTAACTTGGGGGAGTCTTATGTACTCCACAAATGTTTCCTTATTCTATTAGCTTAGGGGATTCCATTGTACACTATGAGAATGTGTATTAAACCAAACAAATCCATTTAACCATTCCAAAATATTTAAACATTTTGGGTTCTATTACCAAGTCTAAACCATGCATAAGTTCCATTAAAAATCGAACAATGTAGTGAAAATATTCTCATAGGCATTTTATCAAACACATTGGGACATAGTATTTCAAAAACCAAAGCCAATTACCAAATACCTATTTCCATGGAACCAATTATCCAAAACACCTTAAAAGCATAATTCAAACATAAGAAAACAATATCCAAGCATTTATAACCAAAACCCCCAAATTATGTTTTAAAACCCAAAGCCATACAATAATCAAGACATAAAAAACATTGTATAAAATCATGCCTTTACTAGGAACTAACAATGATGGTAGAGAACATGCCTTAAACCCTGAAGGTGATGGAGGGAAATAACAAACACAAGCCCTAAATTAATCCTTAAGATGTAACCCTTGCTCCCTTTGCCCAAGAACTTTGGAGAGGATTAGTGAGTGTTTTTCCAAATGTTAAAGAGTAGAATAATAGGGAAACTAACCTCCCAAGTGAGTTGAATCTCTTGTGGCCTTATTAGTTTAGGTGAGAAAATATCCAAATTGCCCTTACTTAAACTGCACAAAAATCCCATTAAAAGGATATGACTATCCATACAAGTCGTACCCTTTAATATAAGTGGTACCCACTACTCATAACCAAGGCCATCTTCCTTGGAACCAACACTATCCAGGGTATGACTCACCTAAAACCATGTTGTATCTTTATGTATAACTAGTACCCATGATCGGTACCCCAGGCAAAATAGAATCGAAAGAAGGATGAACATTGCCAACCATACGAGTCCATGGTACGACTCATACCCTAGCTTATAGCTCATGGTGAGCCAATCATACTCAGATCCAAATTATGTTACCAAGTCTAAGATTAAGTGAAGGAAAGACCAAAACCAAACAACCTGTGTCCACCGATATATCTCATACAACGAAGTTGTATCTATTCCAGAAATAAAATCCAACTCACCAACCAATACTGGTCAGCATATGGCTAACCCATGCTACTCGTATCGCAGAGTACAAGTCATTTCCCCTAGTCATATCCTATCCAGAGATAAAAAATCTAGTAAATTTTGTAAGGGCCAGAAACCCAGGGTGTTTAAGGAGGATATTATAATTATATAATGATACCCGATAAGGCCAAAGGATATTATGATGATGTGATGATACCCGTCAAAGTTGGAGGATTATATGATGATGCTAGTGATACCTGACAGACTAGAGGTTGATTATGATTATGATAATAGTCATGATGATGAAAATAATGGTGGAGATGGTTATGATGATGAGGTTGTGATATTTATTGTGTACTTTGCATTATTTTTTTCATATACATCTCCTATCATCATCACACACCTATTTTTATCAGCCAGTATGAGATGATTATATAAATATGGGTGATGATTATGCCTTGTGGTGTTGTATGTTGATGGAACCTTTCTAGCCTGGAAAGTTAGGGTACATAAAGGATTGATTGGGTGTTTTGATATTTGGCATAGACGGTTCGTCCTGTTGTTATTGATATTGCTATTATCATTTTCATGGTCATTGTTATGCCTAGCTTGTGATAGGTTGGTCACTGATTTGGTATAGATATCAAGGTATGATTATGGCCTATTCTATCTTATGATTTCATTATTATGCATGATTAATTCATGATGAGATATATGGATTAGATACCCTAACTATGTTAGTACTAAATCCTGTTAGGTTTATACAAAGGCCTTTAAATAAAGATATGATGATCTAGGTTGTACCTCTAGCTAACGATATATCTATCTATCTATATATATATATCTAGCTTTATGTAGCTTGGGTATCGTCGTATATCCATACCTTCAATTGTTCAGATTGTATAATTATTTCTTGTCTTTGTATATTACTATATATCCTTCCTTTGTCTTTTATTCATTATTGAAAAAGGATATACGGTATAGTGTTGAGATATATTAGTATGGCAGGAATAGGGTCATTCACCCTTGATGTCTTCTTATCCCTAGTATGTTAGTCTCTTGAACTCGAATAGGATTGAATATCCTTATTATTCCATTGGATTTGTTATACAGTTACAGGAATCTTGGGTGTATTTTTCCATTCTATTTATCTTATGTATATCTGCTTTATCTTTAAAGATCTGTTGGCAGTTTCCTACTGAGTACCATTTATTTGGTACTCATACTACACTTTTGCAGCCTACAGATCAAAGTACGAGTTATCGCTATTGATGTGTACGACATGTAGAGTAGCCATGGTTTTGAGACTTAGAGTGAGCTCCTAACATTTGAAGTATTACCTATCTCTTTCTTATGTGCTAGATTTGTCTTCATGTTGTATTTGGAGATAAGTTGTAACACTCTAATTTCCTTTGTATTTCATTCTTACACTCTTGTTATGTTAGAATCTCTTGTACTAATACTACTAGGTTTTAGGACTTTATTATGTGATTGATTGTTTATTTCATCTATTCCACAATTAATTTCTTTATATAGTTGGTAGTACATTACTGGACGATTCAGACTGCTGGTTTTGTTTGTCTACTAGTGGGTTATAGTAAGCGCCATTATGACCTACGAAATTAGGTCATGCCATAGGAATCCTAAATCATCATAACCAAATGCCAGACTAAAATAGGAACTTATTGTTATCATACACAACTATAAAATCAAAACATAAACCAAACCATAACAGATGGCACTATGGTTCCAACTTTTACAATAAATGATAGAAATAAACTACATGCCGCCCCTAAACCATTTTTAAAATAGATTGAAATAACCTTTCATGTAACTTAGTTAAAAAGAGATGATTCTAAGGTTTTGCAACTTAAAAGCCTCTTGAACTCATAACTACTATATCATACTAAAGGATAACAGAACCAAAATTTACTAGAACGGGGTCCTAACTGGATAAATAAGGCATGATAAACATATGTGTGTGTGTATATATATATATATGTCAAATTATTTATAAAATATAAATACCTTTTAAAAATTAGCATAACAGCACACAATTACCATAAATAAGATCAATCTTAAGTAGGGTAAGTGTAGCCTTCCTGGATACAAAGCTAAAAGCCTCTTCATGAAGCCTCCGGATAGTATTCTACTAGAACCCAAGATTGAACAACTTGATGTAGATGCTTAATTTTTGTTTTTCAAAATAAAATATTTTAATTTGAATAACATTTTACCTTAATTCTCTCTAATATTATTAAGATAATGGATGAATATAAATAGATATATACAAGTAATATGAACTTGCCGACAGCAAAACAATCTTCCACCAATTACTTAGAACACACACACACAGAGACATATATATATGTACATATATACACACACATACTATAGTAAAAATTAGGCTAATTTATATAGGTTGAAGCATCCCACCATTGAAGTAAATGGTGTTCAACCCCTTCGGCTCCACATGGAGTGGAGGTGACTATGCAATCAAATTCTTATCCCATTATACTTAAATTTTGGTATAGCAAAGGTTCGTGGTAAAATATATATAGTATTTTAAATATATCATAACAAATAGAATATTATTTCTGATAAAACACAATTACATAATATTAATATTCCATCATATCTAGTCCAACTTTCTCCATATAAAATATTAATAAGTTATAAGTTTATTTATAAAGTAACATAAATATACCATAACTAATGAATTTTATGTAAATTAAAATATTTTACAAGGATTATAAATTATATTTCTACCAAATTGTAAAACCCCAAAAAAATTCTAATCTTAACTCAGCCCTTAGAGCTTGACAAGGGGTCCCATACTTAGAAATTTTAGCTAAGTGTTTATACTTAGAACTATTTTAGCCTTCATAAGTTGGCGATCTCATTTAACGACCCACAGGACCATAAAATATAGATCTTTATGTTGATTCATGATCAGGAATGTCAGTAGGCATTTTCAATTGTATTTCAAATTTTTCAAACGTTGTTTGACGCACATTTGGAAGTCCAAACCAATGGATAGATGTGATCTTGACATGCCACATTGCCTATCGCGTTGATAAACTCTTAACCTAGCTCCTAGTATCAAATTCAAGAGAGCCAACACAGAATCAACGCGGTGCACTGGACATAGCATCGATCCCATCAACGCAGCACTTCGGGCTGCACGTCAGTGCGCACGTGCCAATATCTAGAGGGGTAAATAGGTCTTTTACCACCTTATATCAGCCCCTAAAACACAAGATTAAGACACTTTAGAGGAAAAATTCATTCACTATTCTTAAATTTACTCAAGAACTAAACCATAGGGCTTCTAATTCAAAATTCAATCTTCAAGAAAAAACCATCAATCTCCACGTATTAAAGCACCAAGGTATGTGAAATGTTCATCCAAGGGTTTCCTTTCACCCTTGGAGTTCAAGAAACTCTTTTAAACACTTGATTTCATGAATTCCATGTTGGATTTGAGTGTACTAATGATTATGATGTAAAATTGTGTTCTAAACCATGGTTTATTTCAAGTTTTATGTGAAATTATTTATCATCTATGTAGTATCATGTGAACTATTTTTAAAATCCCTTCGTTTGAAAATTGGGATTTGAAAGTATAATGCCGACATGTTGTCTAGTATCATATGTATAGATTATGATCCTCACGTGCTTGATAAATTGCTCATGTGAATTAAAGGTGAAAATCATGACATGCTATCATATGTGTAGGCTTATATCTCATAAGTATTTGATGAGTATTGTGCTTTTAAAGTTCATATTAGGTTTTACTTTTATGCTATCGAGTCTTGGGGGTATTCAATACCAAAAAATCTTGCTATTTAGCTAGAGCTACAGTGGTTATAGAAAAGTCAAAGTAGTGTCACGAATAGTGGTACTCAAAAATAAGTCATAGTCTCAGTTAACTAATTAGTCCAGAACTTAGTAAACTCAGTCAGCTAACAAAACTCAGTAGTACTTCATCACTTATTGAAACCCAATGGACTCAGTTCAGTTCAGTTAGATAGCATGATCAGAAATAGTTTAGTCTAGCCAAGTATAGTTTAGAAATCTAGTAAGAGTCTATTATGTTGGGAGTAGGTGTAACCCCCTGAGTCTGGTACCCCAAACGCTACATGATGTTCTTAATCTCAAAGGACCACAAGCTAACCTATGATTGATATCTATAACTGAACACTAGATAATAATAATATAAATATGAAAACATAGACTGAAAGACAATAAGGTTCAATACTAAAGCATAACTGAATATATGGTATAACAATACCAAAACTGAACATAACTACTGAAAGTACTGAAGTATGAATATATAGTCTTAAATCCTCTAAACTATTTGAATAAGGAGTTGATAGGACATGTCCC
The DNA here is from genome assembly GCF_002878395.1 of Capsicum annuum. Classification (NCBI taxonomy): domain Eukaryota; kingdom Viridiplantae; phylum Streptophyta; class Magnoliopsida; order Solanales; family Solanaceae; genus Capsicum; species Capsicum annuum. The sequence goes on from NC_061118.1 coordinate 121,736,557, forward strand.
CAACTAACTTTAACTGCTAAAATAAGCTAAGTACTAAAATAACAACATAATAAAACATCCTTGAAAGATGAGGACTCACGGCTAGTGCACTGTTGGTAACTAAACTCTGAACTGCTAAGGGTGATCGAGAACCTGAGCGTCCCAACCTATGGTATAAAACACCATAGCGCAAGAGAAAAGTAAGCATCAGTACATGGGAATGTACTGGTACACAAAGTAAGCTAATGCTGAATGCAAGGGTTCATATGGAAAAACTAAAATTGACTGAATAACATGAACTTGACCGCGTGAGAATACATGCATAAATACATAACTATAACTGAAAACATGAGGATTCTGAATATTGAGTTTAATGATAGCATGGTTTACTAATAACTGATATACTGAAATTTGATATTCTGATTATTGTGTGACTGTGTCTGACAACCTTTATTCTGATGGAACTAGCTGAGTTTTAAACTGAGCTGCGTGGCTGTATCTGACAATCCTAGAGTTTGTAGAACTACTAAAGGTTGTTATTGAAAACTAAGACTGAGACTGTGGGAAGTAGTCTTCTAATCGACATGCCCCATATAAGATAATATAGCTGATTTGGGGTCCAATCTGTAACCCCAATTAAAAGGGTATCAATACCTCTCCACTGGTAAAGACAAGCAGTAAGTGACCCTCATCTAGCAGTGTTGCCAAAGGGGAATGGTAGGACCCACATATCCTAGTGCTAATCCACCTCACTAACCCTCATCTGTTAGTGTTTATATCTCAACCTATGCTGGATACATAGTTCTAGAATGCAAGGACTACTACCCTCGACTGTCAATGTGTTCCCTCATCCTTGGGTTCACTCGGTGCTGAATCCTACTCCCAACTGAACAGACACTGAACTGATTATACTGAGATGAACTAAACTGAGTTCACTGATTTTTGTGGACTGATAGAATATTACTAAATTCTATTAACTAACTGTGTTTATTGAGATTACTGAGTAAGATCGGCTAATACTGAATTGACATAGTTTTCCTAAGTCACGTGACTGACTAAATTCTACTGATTATGGGTTGAATGAAAGAATCTTTAAAACTGACACTGGATCTAGGTACATGCTAAATTATCGGGTACAAGTACACCTAGGACTAGATAGCATAAAACTGACAAGACATGAGACTTCTTGAACACATGACTATAGCCAATAATTCATAATACAACCATTGGGGATTTCATGAAGAACTTGATAATCATAATCTCATACATGTAGAGGAATGCATTTAAATATATTTCATGGTTTCACAATTCTAGTCTCATGGGATTTCCATCAAACAATTTCAATGCATAAAAATAGCGTGGGAGTCATTTTTTAGAATAAGGGTAAAGCATAAATTCATCATTTAGGCCCTAATGAGTCATAATACTTAATTCTTGTTCTCTTGGGCATTTTACCAAACACCTTGCATGCATAACTTTAGGCTTAGGAATGAACATTAAATTAATACATCATCATTGCATAAATAAATACAATTTAATAGATTTTAACCAACATGCTAGCATAGATTCATAAAAACACATTAAATATTTGAAATTAGGAATCATTCAAAAACATCAACTTGGTCAAGTAAACCCACAACAAGAACATCGTAATTTATCATTTTAAAATAGGATGTTTGCGAATGAAATCTATGAATGAACACTTGACATACCTTATGGATAATTTCTTGAAGATTGATGGAGGATAGTTTGAATTCTTGACTTGAAATTTTCCACCTAGAGTTTTTTGTTCTTTAGGAATAGAGAAATAATGAATGTATTTGGCTAAAATAGGGTAAAATGTCATGTTATAAGGGCTGAAGGTCAAGAAAAATGACCTATTTACCCTTAAGGATGCGGCCATTTAATGAGTGAAAATTGGGCATCGATGCGATTGGTGACACGGCGCGTCGATGGCATCAATGCGTACTCGATGTGTCGCTCCAAAATCGCACCAAGTCTTAGTACTTTTACTTGAAATTCTTGCAACAATGTTAACCAACACGATAGGTGACACGGTACACCAAGATCAAGTTGGTCCATTGTTTTGGGACTCCAATCGTGGTCTAAAGGAGGTTTGAAAAATCCAAAAACTTTTCGGGAACATCTATTGACCTTTCTGATCATGAATCAACAAAATATAGACCTTTAAGGGATGTTAAGGTCAAAAAATGAGATATCCAACTTTTGAAGGCCAAAACAGTAAACTAAGTCCAAAAACTTAACTAAAATTTTCTGAGTCTGGGACCCCTTGACCAGCTTAAAGGACTCAACTAAACTAAGAAATTTTGCAGGGTCTTACAATATCTCCCCTTTGGGAATATTTGTCCTCGAATGATACTAAGAGGGAAGAAATGATAAACTAAATTATATGCTGAACATGAAAAACTTGAACATGATTACATGAATGGTATTTTGGAACTCATATCGAGCATACATATCTGATGCATGATTTCATGACTAAATTGATTCATGAATGCATGACTGAGAGTACTAATAAGTTGATCAACCATATCTGATAAGCGAATACATGATTGAACTGACTCATGAACATAAGACTGAGCATGTAATCGTAAAGATACCAAATTTAAAATGTAAACTGAGCATGTTACTAAATACCAAGTTCGTAACTAAAATCTGAACATGAAACTGAATAAGCTTAAGGAAAGATATTACCTTGGGCTATGTATGAATTAGTGGAGAAGAGGTGAGGATGCTTGGTCTGTATGCCTGCTTTTTCTTCCCATGTAGCTCCCTCAATGGACAAATTCTGCCAAAGAATATTGACTAGAGGTACTTCTTTGTTCCATAGTGTATGAATCTGATAGTCAAGAATTTTGACTGGAATCTCTTCATAAGAGAGGTTGTTCTGAACATCAATGCCCTCTATAGGGATCACCTATGCACTTCTTTAGCAAGGAGACGTAGAAGACTAGATGCACTGAGGTTAGATATGAAGGTAATTTGAGCTCATAAGCTACTTTGTCGAAGTGACTAAGAATTTTGAAGGGACCAACATATCGGGGAATGAGCTTTCCCTTTTGCTTAACCTCTTCACTCCCTTCATGGGAGAGATTTTTAGGTACACATAATCATTAATCTCGAAAACTCAAGATCCTTTCTGCGTACATCTGTGTATGATTTTGGGCAGCTCTGAGCTTTGTTGATCCTCTCTCTAAATTACTAAACTTTCTCTAAGGTATTGAAGACCAAGTCAGGATCTACTAAGCAGCCTCACCTACTCCAAACAAACTAATTGGAGATCTGTTTCTTCTATTGTAGAGAGCTTCGAATGGAGCCATTTGTATACTAAAATGATAGATGTTGTTGTATGGAAACTCAATAAAAGACAGGTGGATATCCTAATTACCCTTAAAGTAAATTACACTCACTCACAACAGATTTTCTAGAGTTTGGATGGTCCTTTACGCCTGACCATCGGTTTGACGATGGAAGGTTGTACTGAGGTGAACTCAGGTACCAAGACCCATTTGGAATGGTTTCCATAATGAGAGATGAACTGGGTACCTCTATTAAGAGACAATAGACAATGAGATACTATGCAATCTAACGAACTCTCTAATATAAAGTTTGGCATAATACTAGGGTGAATAAGAGGTATCAACTAGAAGGAAATGATCTGATTTGGTCATTCTGTTTTTAATAACCCAGAATAGATCATGTTGACAATGAGTGTGATGCAAACCAATCACAAAGTCCATGTTCACTTCTTCCCATTTTCAAGTAGGAATACCGAACTCCTGCATGGACCCACTAAGCTAGTGATGCTCAATCTTAACTCGTTGACATGTTGAGCACTTGGCCACAAACTCTGTAATGTCTCATTTCATCCCACTCCACCAATAGATCTCCTGAAAATTGCGGTACGTCTTAGTGGCCCCTAGATGAATAGAGTAATGTGCACCATGCACTTCTACAAGAATTCGTAGCATTAAGTCAACAATACTTGTCACACACAAACGACCGTGACAACATAATTCACCATCTCCCCCTTTGGAGAAAACCCCTACTTTCTGATCCTTGACTGATTCTTCCAACTTGACTAGACTGGGATCTCTATCTTGCTTTTCCTAAACTTTGGAAACTAGGGATTATTCTAAACTGTTCTGAACCCATATACTACATTCTATTGAATCGACTAAGCAGATACTTAGTCCGGCAAGCTGATGTACTTCTTGAGCTAACTTATTCTTACTGTCCTCAACATAAGAAACACTACTCATAGATACTCTACTGAGAGCGTCAGCCACTACATTGTTCTTGCCCAGATGATAAAGGACACTCATGTAGTAATCTTTCAAGAGCTCTAACCACCTTCTCTAATGGAGGTTAAGATCTTTTTGAGAGAATATGTACTAAAGGCTTTTATGATCCGTGAACACATCTACATGCACTCCATACAAGTAATGCCTCTAAAACTTAAATGTAAAACCTAAGGCGGCTAACTCAAGATCATGAGTAAGATAATTATTGTCATGGATTTTAAGCTGCATGGAGGCGTAGGCTATGACCTTACTATGCTATATGAGGACACAACCCAAACCCAGTCTAGATTTGTCACATACACTATGAACCCATCTAAACCATCTGGAAGAGCCAAAATTGGAGCTGATATGAGTCGAGTGTTCAACTCCTAAAAACTCTTCTCTCAAGGTTCTGACCACTGAAACTTGACTTTCTTGTAAGTAAATCTTGATATAGGGAATGCAATAGAAGAAAATCCCTCAACAAACTATCTGTAATAACCATCCATACCCAAGAAACTCCTGATATCTGATGGAGAAACAGAGCAAGGCCAGTTTCTTACTGCTTCGATATTTTGAGGATCAACCCTAATGAAATCACCGGAAATGATATAACCAAGGAATGCTGTTGATCGTAGCCAAAATTTGCACTTATCGAATTTGGCAAAAAACTGTTGATTTTTGAGAGTCTTCAATACTATTCTGAGATGGTTTGTATGATCATTCTCACTGAGGGAATAGACAAGGATGACATCTATGAAGACTATGATGAACATGTCCAAGTATTGCTTGAACACGCGGTTCATCAAGTTTATAAAAGCTACTAGGATATTGGTAAGACCAAAGGACATGACTAAGAATTCCAAGTGACCACACCGAGTTTGGAAAGTTGTTTTTGGAATGTCACATTCTATGACTCTGAGCTGGTGATAGCCTAATCTGAGGTCTATCTTTGAGAAGTAATTGTCACCGTAAAGTTGGTCAAACAAGTCATTGATTTTGCGAAGTGGATACTTGTTCTCGACCGTAATTTTATTGAGCTGACGGTAGTATATACACATTTTGAGAGAATTATTTTTCTTGCGCACGAATAAGACTGGTGCACCCCACGGGGACACACTGGGTATAATGAATCCCTTATCTAAGAGATCCTTTAACTATTTTTTCAATTCTCTGAGTTTTTCTAGTGCCGTTCTTTATGGCAGAATAGATATAGGCTGAGTATCTAGAAAAAGCTGGCTGTCGAAATCTATTTCCCTTTCAGGAGGAATTCCTGCAAGATCTTTGAGAAAGACATCTGAATATTCATACACGTCTAGAACTAACTCAATACAGAGAGTTTTGGATCTAGATTTCTTGACTCACATAAGATGCTAGACACATCCCTTAGATATTATTTTCCTAGCCCCATGATAGAAAATGCGCTGACCTCTAAAGGATGGAGTACTACCTCTCTACTCAAGGAGAGGTTTATTCAGAAACTAAAACTAGATAATTTTATTTCTACAGTCTACTATGGCATTGCAGGAATGGAGCCAATCCATGCCAAAAATGACATCAAAATCAGTTATCTCTAATTTAACTAAGTTTATTAAATTGAATTTCTGAGATATCATATTCTGGCAGTTCCTGTATACCCATCGGGCTATGATAGTTTTACCTATTGGGGTAGAGACTGACTAAGGCTTTGCTAGAATTTTGCAACTGACTCTGAAATCCACTGCTATATAAGGAGTAACAAAAGACAAATAAGCTTTTGGATCTAGCAAAGTGTAAACATGCACATGAATGATTTATAACATATCAGTGACCATATCAGGAGAATTTTCTTGATCCTGTCGGGACTAGAGAGCATAGAGTCCATTTGGCCGCTGCCCACTGGTTGTACTGGAAGTGGCACTCTACTAATTTGGGTGACCAAACTGAGCTGAAGAACAGTTATACTAACCCTGAAAACCTAACTGTGGAAAATATCTGACTCTATATCCTATCTTTCCATATTTGAAACACATATCACTGCTAGGTCTACAAATACCCTTGTGGTTCTTACCACAAGTCTGATGAAGAGGATTGGTTTGGGCATTACTAATACTTCTCTAAGATTTAGAGCCTAGTGCCCTATATTTGTTACCTCCCTGAACTAAGAACATAGGGAAATAGCTGAGGAAGAAGTTGGAATAGATGAATTTGAGAGGAACTAAGGACGATTACCACCCTCTAACTAAGGCTGATTGAACTTAAAGCTACCTATCCTAGCTTTTTTATTCTGCTTTTCCCTCTCCTTAATCTTCTACTCCACTATCTATTGAGCATGGATCATAAGCCTGGCTATGTCTATTTCATTAATCAACATGGCAGTCCTACACTTCTTGACCACACTATCATTCACCCTATAAACAAACTTACTCATCTTGGCCCTCCTATATGCCACCATATGAGGAGAATATCTAGCTAATTGAGTAAACTTAAGATAATACTCTTTCACTATCATGTTTCCCTAGTTGAGGTTGATAAATTCTAATACCTTAGTTTCTCTCAGTTTGAAGGGAAAGAATCTATCAAAGAAGGCAGTGGCGAACTCCTCCCATTTTGTGAGCCATACGTCTGTACCCCTCTCTGCTTTTGTTATTTGAACCATGTGTGAGCCACATCCTACAACTAATATGGAGCTAGCTTAGCACTTTCACTAGCAGTAACCCCCATAATATCTGTACCCTTCTAAACCTAATCAAGGAATTTCTGAGAGTCCTCATCTGTCTTAGACCCAAAAAAGGATGCAGGATTAATTCGGGTGTAGTCCGAAATCCTAGTTAAAGCTCTATTAGAAACTGGATTGGTAAGAACGACAACTAGCCATTCATTCTGAGCAATAATTGAATTTTCAAGAGTAGAGAATATAGCTCTGATCTCTGCATGAGAGACATGTTCATCCAAGGGATCTGCTTGGACGGGCTGAGGGGCTGACTAATTTCCATTCATTGTTTTGGGAGGTATGTTATGTAAACAAAGGGAGAAATGGATTAGACTGAGAGTTAAATTTGACCTCCTTCTTACTGGTATGACATGAATACTTAAAGGAGGGGAACTATTCCTAAAACAACCTATAGCCTCTTGTACATATATATGGTGTGCAATACACCCATGCACAAAACTCTTCTAGAAGTGGCTTTTAGACTTCCTAGGACAATATTAAAACTTAGGCTCTGATACCAAGTTTGTAACGCCACGATTCTGGTACCCCAGACACTACACAAAGCTTATAATCCCAAAGGACCACAATCTAACCCATGACTGATATCTATAACTGAGCACTAGATAATAATAATAATATAAATATAGAAACATAGATTGAAAGGCCATAAGGTTCAATGTTGAAGCATAACTTAAAATATAGTATAACAATACCAAAAATGAAGATAAATACTAAAAGTACTAAGTCTGAATATCTAGTCTGAAAGCCTCTAAATGGTCTAAATAATAAGTTGATGGGACATATCCCCAAATAACTTTGACTGCTGAAATAAGCTAAGTACTAAAATAATAACATAATAGAACATCCTCGAAAGATGAGGACTCACGACTAGTGTACTACTGCTGACTGAACTCTAAACTGTAAAGTGCGTTCGGGAACTTGAGCATCTATACCTTTGGTATAAAACACCATAGCGCAAGAGAAAAGTATGTGTCAATACATGGGAATGTACTGGTATGCAAAGTGAGGTAAGGCTAAATGCAAGGTTTTATATGGATGGACTAAAACTGACCGAATAACATGAACATGACTGCATGACAATACATGCATGAGTACATAACTATAACTATAAAAAGGAGGATTCTGAATACTCAGTTTGCTGATAATATGGATTACTGATAACTAATATACTAAAAATTGATATTCTAATTACTCTGTGACTGTGTCTGGTAACCTTAATTCTGATGGAACTAGCTGAGTTCTGAACTGAGTTGAGTAACTGTATCTGACAATACTGGAGTCTATAGAACAATTTAAGATTTTTACTCAAAATTGAGGTTGAGATTGTGGGAAGAAGTCATCTAACCGACATGCCTCATATAAGATAATATAGCTGAGTTGGGGTCCAATCTGTAACCATAATTGGAAGGGTGTTAGTACCGCACCACTTATAAGGATAAGCTGTGAGTGACCCTCATCTGGCATGTCACTAAAGGTGAACGGTGGGACGCTCATCTGACAGTGTTAATCTACCTCATCAACCCTCATCTATCAGTGTTGATATCTCAACCAATGCTGGCTAAATAGTTCTTGAACGCAAGGATTTCTTCTAAGGGTCACACCCTCTACTATCAATGTGTGCCCTCGTCCTTGGGTTTGGTCGGTGCTGAATCCTACTCCCAACTGAATAGATACTGAATTGATTATACTGAGATGAACTAGACTGAGTTTATTGAGTTTCATGAACTAATAGAATATTATTGAATTTTGATAACTAACAAAATTTACTGAGATTATTAAGATTACTGCATGGGACTGGACTAATACTGAATTTACTGAGTTTTTCGGAGTCATGTGACTAACTAAACTCTATTGATCATGGCTTGACTGAGAGCATCTTAAAAACTAACACTAGCTTTAGGCACACATCTAAATTGTCGGGTACAAGTACCCCCAGGACTTGATTGCATGAAACTGACAAGACATGATACTTCTTGAACACATGACCATATTCAATAACTCATAATACAACCATTAGGGATTTCATACAGAACTTGATATTCATAATCTATAAAATGTAGAGGAATGCATTCAAATTTATGTCATGGTTTCATAATTATACTCTCATTGGCGTTCAATCAAACAATTTCAATGCATAAAACTAGCATGGGAGTCATTTTTGAACATAAAGGTAAAGTATAAATTTATCATTTAGACCCTAATGAGTCATAATGTTTAATTCTTTTTCTCATGGGCATTTTATCCAACACCTTGCTTGCATAACTTTAGGCTTAAGCATGAACATTAAATCAATACATCATGATTGCATAAATCAACACAATTTAATAGGTTTGAACCCACATGCTAGCATAGATTCACGAAAATACATTAAAGATTACAACTTGGGAATCATACAATAACATCAACATGGTCATAATCAGCCCATATACTAAACATCATAATTTATGATTTTAAAATAGGATTCTTGTGCTTTATGGAAAGAAGGAATCCATGAATGAAATCTTAACATACCTTAGTGGATGATTTCTTAAAGATTGATAAAGGAAATTTTGAATTCTTGTCTTGAAATTATCCAACTAGGGTTTCTTGTTCTTGAGGAATAGAGAAATAATGAACGTATTTAGCCAAAATAGGGCTAAATTTCATGTTCTGAGGGCTAAAGGTCAGGGAAAAGGACCTAATTACCCTTAAGAATGCGGACATTTAATGACTAAAAAATTGGGCATCAATACGATAGGCGATGTAGTGCCTCGATGGCATCCATCCGATTCTCAACACATCGTGCCATGATCACCCCAAGTCTTAGTACTTTCACTAGCAATTCCTACAACAATGTTCACCAACACAATAGGCGACGCAGCGCGCCAAGATCACATTGGTCCATTAATTTGGGACTCCAACCGTGGTTAAAACGAGGTTTAAAAAATCTAAAACTTGTCAGGGAATAATTATTGACCTTCCTGATCATGAATGAACAAAATAAAGACCTTTAAGGGAACCCAGTCTGGAAACAATTATCGTCAACTTTTGAAGGCTAAAGAAATAAACTAAGTCTGGAAACTTAACTTAAATTTTCTAAGTCTGGGACCCCTTGACAAGCTTAAAGGTTTGAACTAAGCTTAGAAATTTTGCAGGGTCTTATAGTAGGATTCAGCAAGAAGTGAACACAATGATGGGGAGTCACTTTAAAGCATTGGGTTTTGTCTTTAAAAGTAATCCTTGTATTCTAGAACTACATTGCCAACATAGGTTGAGACATCAACCTGCTAGTTAAGAGTTGATGAGTGTCTTACCTGCTAGTTGTGGGTACCATCATTCTCCATCAGAGCACCTTCTATATGAGAGTGACTCAGCACTTGTCTTTATCCATGGCACGATGCTGGCAACCTTTTAACTGGGGTTATAGGTTTGACCCCAATTAGGTCAGAATAGGGCATGTCGGTTAGATGATTATCTCCCATAGTTTTGGTTTTAGTTTCATTAAAGAACTCAATTTAGTTTTATAGAATTAGGACTGTCTGACACAGTCACTCAGCGCAGTATGGAACTCAGCATAGTCTTATAGAATTAGGACTATCAGAAATAGTCACTTAGTTATCAGTACTATAGTATCAGTAAAATCAAAATCAGTCTTTTAGTTATAAAAATTTAGTATCCACTGTTACCACAATCTCAGTCACAGTATATGTAGATATGTGCAAAGTGTTGCATAATTAGTGTTTCATAAGTTTTCAGTTATATATGTATTCTCATTCAGTTAAATTTATGTTACTTAGTTAGTTACTTGTTCATGCATATCAACCTACCTCACTTAGCACACTAGTAAATTCAAAGTACTGACAAATACTTTCCTTTTGTACTATGATGTCTTCTATCATAGGTTCAGATACATGAGCTCCTGACCACACTTAGCAGCCTATCTATCAACAGTATACTTAGTGGTGAGTCCTTATAGTTCGAGGATAAAGTTATTATATTATTTTAATATTTTAGTGTTCAGTTTAGTTCATTAGCTGGAGATAGTTAAGGACTTGTCCTATCAACTCAATATTTAGACAGTTAAAGGCTTTCAGCCTAGAGTATTTCAGACAGATATTTCAATATTCAATTTTTGATATTTGTTTCTATTATGAAACTTATGGCAATTTTTAGTTTTTCTTCCACATTTATTTCAGAGATATTATTATTGTTGTGTTATTATTAATCAGTGCTCACAGCAGGTATCAACCATGGGTTAGCTGGTGGTTCTTTGGGGTTGCTAGCACCTTGTTGCATTTGGGGTACACACTCGGGCCGTTACAAGCTTGGTATCATAGCCTACGGTTCAAAAGAGTCCTAGAAAGACTGAAAGCCATATAAAGTAGAGTTTTATGTATATGTGTGTAGAATGCCACACTTATTGACAAAAGGCTATGAGAAATTTTAGAAACAAGTTCCCTTTTTCAGTATTTATACCATGCGAATGAGCATCGGATCAAGTTAAAATGTAAGTCTAATTCTTTTCTTCCTTCCATCTAAAAAATATTCCTCCCAAAAAGGCTAAAGTAAAAAAAACTAGAAACCAGCCAACACCTCCGGCCATTCAGGCAGATCCCTTGAATGAGCATGGTTTCCACCTTGCACTCAGGGCTGCTTTCATTGCCTTAGCTTATTTAGTAGTTGATCAACACAACTAGCTGTATATTGTCCTATGTAGGCTTATGGATTATGCTCAGCAATGTGAGGAGGAGAAACATAGGAAAAATTTAAGAAAGAATAAGAGGGATAGAATGTCAAGGCGATAGGGTGTTCGTACCAACCCTCTCTGCAGGAAGTATGGTAGGAATCATCAGAGCGCTGGTAGTGATTTCTATTTTAGATATGTCTAGCCAGGCCATAGGATTAGTGATTTTTCTCTGTCAGGTTCACAGAGTTAGCATAATCATCCCCCAGCACAGTCCAGTTGCCATCTCAGTAGGGTGACACTTCCAGTGCCACCAGTGGTCAATAACGAAATGGACTTCCATGCACTCCAGTCCCAACAAGATTAGGAAAATTCTCCTGATGTGATCACTGGTACGCTATAAGTTTATTATTTACAAATTTATGCTTTGCTAGATCTAGGAGCTTCTTTGTCCTTTGTAACTCTTTATATAGCCATTGATTTTGGAGTTAGTCCTGAAATTCTAGTAGAGACTTTTTTAGTTTCTACCCCAGAGGGTAAATCTATCATAGCTTGATGGGTATATAGAAACTATCAGGTTATGGTGTCTCAGAAAGTTAGTTCAGCAGACTTAGTAGAATTAAAGATGACAGATTTTGATGTCATTCTCGGCTTCGATTGTCTTTATTTATGTTATGTTAAAGTTGAATATAGCAATAGATTTGTCCATTTTTAGTTTTTGAGTGAAACTATCCTAGAATAGAGGGTTAGTACCCTAGCACTTAGGGGTCAGCTTGTTTTCTACCGTAGACAAAGGAAAATAATATCTAAGGGATGTGTCTATTATCTCATTCATGTTCAAGACTCTAGTTTAGAAAACCCCAATCTTGAATCAGTGTTAGTGGCATCTGAATTCCCAGATGTGTTTCTTGAAGATCTTTCTAGATTTTCTCCCCAAAGGAAAATTGATTTCAAAATAGACCTTCTTTTAGATACTCAGCCTATTTCTATTCCTCTATATAGAATGGCCCGAGCAGAACTCAAGGAATTAAAATCATAGTCGAAGGATCTCCTAGATAAGGGATTTATCAAACCCAGTGTATCCTCTTAGGGTGAACTAGTTCTATTCATGCATAAGAAAAATAGTTAACTTAGAATATGTATAGACTATCGTCAGTTGAACAAAGTCACAGTCAAGAACAAATATCCACTTCCTAGAATTAATGACTTATTTGACCAACTTTAGGGTGCCAGTTACTTTTCGAAGATAGAACTCAGATGAGGCTATCATCAACTCAATGTCAGAGAATGTGACATTCTAAAAATAGATTTCAGAACTTGGTTGGTCACTTCTAATTCCTAGTTATGTTATTTGGTCTTACCAATGCTCCAGCAGCCTTCATGTACTTGATAAATCGTGTGTTCAAGAAGTACTTAGACATGTTCATCATGGTCTTTATTGATGACATTTTGGTCTACTCCTATAGTGGACATGATCATGCAAACTATCTCAGAATAGTGTTCAAACCCTCAGAGCCCATCAATTGTTGACGAAATTCAGTAAGTCAGAATTTTGGCTAAGATTAATAGATTTCCTTGGTCAAATCATTTCTGATGATGGCAGTGATCCTCAAAAGACTGAAGTAGTAAAAAATAGGCCCATACCCATTTCTCTATTAGATATTAGAAGCTTCTTGGTCTTGGCTAGCTATTATTGATAGTTTGCTGAGGGATTTTTGGTATATTGTATCCCTTATATCCATATTGACTTAGAAGAAAGTCAAATTTCAGTTTTCAGATTCCTATGAGAAGAGTTCTCAGGAGTTGAAGACTCGAGTAACTAAAGCCCCAGTTTTGACTTTACCAGATGGTTCAGACGGGCTTGTAGTATATTGTGATATTTCCAGAGTTGCTCTGGGGTGTGTTTTAATGCAGAGAGGCTAGGTCATAGCCTATACCTCTACATAACTTAAGCCCCATGAAAAGAACTACCTCACTCATGATCTTGAGTTAACAGATATAGTGTTTACCTTAAAGTTTGGGAGGCACTATTTGTATGGGATACATGTTAATGTGTTCACAAACCATAAGAGCATACACTATGTGTTTTATCAGAAAGACCTGAACCTGTGTCAGAGGAGGTGGTTAGAGTTTTTTATAAACTATGACATGAGCCTTCTCTATTAATCGAAAAAGGCCAATTTAGTGGTTGATGCTCTTAGTAGACTGACAATAGGTAGTGTTTCCCACGTTGAAAGTGATAAGAAGAAGTTAGTTCAATAAGTTTATTAGCTTCCCGACTAGGTTTTTTCTTAGTCGATTCTACAGAAGGTAGTGTGTAGGTCTAGAATAGTTCAGAATCATCTCTAGTTTTCAAAGTGAAGGAGAAAAAGGACAGAGATCCCACTTTAGCCAAGTTAAAAGAGGATGTTAGAGGTTAAAAAGTAGAGGTTTTCTCCAATAGAGGAGATGGTGTGTTACCCTACCAGGGTCGACTGTGTGTACTGGGTGTGGAAGACTTGAGGCAGTAGATCCTTGTAGAAGCACATGGTGCATGCTACTCAATTTATCTAGGGGGCACCAAGATATACTGCGACTTACTGGAGATTTATTGGTTGAGTGGGATGAAGAGAGATACTGTACAGATTGTAGCTATATTCTCAACATGTCAGTAGGTTAAGATTGTACATTACAAGCCTAGTGGGTCTATGCAGGAGGTCAGTATTCCCATATAGAAGTAGGAGAAGGTAAACATGGATTTTTTGATGGGATTTTCTCGTACTCATCATTAGCATGATTCAATTTGGGTCATTGAAGACAAGATGACCAAATTATCTTATTTCCTACCAGTTCATACCTCTTATTTAATCGAGGATTATGCTAAGCTCTATGTTAAAGAGTTTGTCAGATTGGACTGAGTTCCATTGTCTATCATTTCAGATAGAGGTACGCAGTTCACCTCTTATTTTTGGAAAGCCTTCTAGAACGGTCTTGGTACCTAAGTTCACCTCAGTACAACCTTTTACCCTTAGATAGATGTTCAAGTTGAAAGGACCACTCAAAATTTGAAAGATCTGTTAAGAGGGTGTGATGTTGACTTTAAAGGTAGTTGGGATGACCATATGCCCTTGATTGAGTTTACGTCTAATAATATTTATCATTCCAGTATTTAGATGGCTCCATTTGAGGTGCTCTATCGGAGGAGATGTAGATCTCCCATTGGTTGGTTGGAAGTGGGTAACGCTGTAGTGGTAGGGCATAACTTGATATTTGATACCTTAGAAAAAGTTTAGTTGATCAAGGAAAGGCTCAAGATAGCTCAGAGCAGGCATAAATCGTACGTAGATGAGTGAAGAAAGGACCTCGAGTTTGAGGTTGGTGACTACGTATATTTAAAAATCTCTCCTATAAAGGGAGTGAAGAGGTTTTGCAAGAAGGGGAAGCTCAGTCCCCAATATATCAGTCCTTATAAAATTATTAGTCATTTTTGAAAGGTGGCTTACGAGCCTGAGTTTCCTTAAGACTTAGCTTTAGCACATCCGGTATTTCATGTCCCCTAACTAAAGAAATAAATGGGTGACCCTCAGTTGTTGTTCCTATAGATGGTATAGATGTTCAAAACAACCTCTCCTTTGAAGAGATCCCAGCTAAAATCCTTGTTTATCAGGTTCGCAGATTGAGGAACAAAAAAGTTCCTCTAATCAAAGTTCTTTGGTAGAATCAGTCCGTTGAGGGGGCTACTTAAGAAGCAGAAGTAGATATGCGGACGAAGTTTCCTCACCTCTTCTCCGTAAACTCAGATTAGCTCAGGGTAAAAGGTATTCTTGAATTTACTCTATTTAATAATCAGTCTTCCTTTATGAGTTAGGTATCAGTTCATCCGCATAGCATTCTAATATCATACATCACCTCATAAAACAACTCAGTCATATGTCATGTCCTCAAAATGAATTCATGCTTCGGTTATGCATTTTCAATAAGAAAACTCAGTATATTAGTAGTTTTAGTCATCAAAATATGCTTCAGTTGTGCATGTTCAGTAAGTAAGTTTAATCTATCAGTATTCTTAGTTTAGTGAACATCATTCAAGGATGAATGTCCCCAAGGGGAGATATTGTAAGACCCCGCAAAAATTCTAAGCTTAAATCAGCCCTTAAAGCTTGACAAGGGGTTCCATACTTAGAAATTTTCGCTAAGTGTTTGTACTAAGAACTATTCTAGCCTTCATAAGTTAACAATCTCATTTTACGACCCTCAGGACCTTTAAATATTGATCTTTATGTTCATTCATAATCAGTAATGTCAGTAGGCATTCTTGAGCAAGTTTAAGATTTTTTGAACTTCGTTTGAGGCACATTTTGAAGTCTAAACTAGAGGATTAATGGGATCTCGACACGCCACTTTGCCTATCACATTGATAAATGTTTATAATAGCTCCCAGTGTCAAATTCTAGTGAGTTGACACATACTTTATACGACGCACTGGAAATATCATCAATCCCATCGATGCGATAAGTCGGGCTACGCATCACAGGACAGGTTTTCATTCATTAGCACCCTACATCTGAAGGGGTAAATGGGACTTTTCCCATTTTATATCAGCCCCTAAAACATGAAATTAATCAATTTTAGAGGAAAAATCCATTCTTTATTCTAAAAATTACTCAAGAACAAAATCCTTAGGCTTCCAATTCAACATTCAAAGCTTAAGAAAGCACCATCAATATTCACTAATTCAAGCACCAAGGTATGTGAAGTGTTCATCTAAGGTTTTCCTTCCATCCTTGGAGTTCAAGAAACCCTTTTAAACTATAAGTTATTTGATATCATGATTTTCATGTCAGATTTTAGTGTACTCATGATTATGATGTAAAATTGTGCTCTAATCCATGGTTTATTTCAAGTTTCATGTGAATTTATGTATCATGTGTGTAGTATCATGTGAAGTCATATTAGAAGCCCTTAGTTTGCAAATTGGGATGTAAAAGTATGACGCCTACATGTTGTCTAGTATTATCTTTATAGATTATGATCCCCAAGTGCTTGATAAATTGCTTATGTGAATTAAAGGTTTAAATCATGACATGCTAGAATATGTTTATGCTTATATCTCACAAGTATTTGATAAAATGTCTCTATGAATGAGTTATGAACAAGTGTGCATCATTGTGCTTTTCAAGTTCATTCTATGTTTGACGTTTATTTTATCGAGTCCTGAGGGTATTAAATGCCAAAAAATGAAGCTGTTTACCTAGAGCTACAGTAGTTATAGAATACTCTCAGTAGTGTCACGAATAGTGGTACTCAGAAATTAGTCACAAACTCAGTTCAGTAATCAGTTTAGAACTCAGTAAACTTCGTCAGCTAATAGAACTTAGTAGTACTCTATCAGTTAATGGAACCCAGTGAACTCAGTTCTTTTCAGTTAGATAGCATGATTAGAAACATTTTAATCTTGCCTAGCATAGTTTAGAAATCTGTTCTATGTCTATTTAGTTGGGAGTAGGATTCAGCATAGAGTTAACCCAAGGATGGGGACTCACCTGCTAGCAGAGGGTGTGGACCTTAGAAGTATTCCTTGTGTTCTAGAACTACGTACCTAGTGTAGGTTAAGACATCAAACTGCCAGTTAAGGGTTGATGAGGTGTCTTACCTATCAGTTGAGTGTACCATCGTTCTTTTTCAAAGAACCAACTAGATGAGGGTGACTTCTGAGTACTTGTCTTTACTCGTGGCATGATACTGACACCCTTCCAACTGGGGTTATAGGTTGGACCCTGATTATCTATGATTGGGGTATGTCGGTTAGATGATTACCTCCTACAGTTTCTGTTTTAGTCTCAGTAAAAAACTCAGTTCAGTTCTACAGAATTATGACTGTCAGACATAGTCACCCAACTTAGTATGGAACTCAACATAATTCCACAGTATCAGGACTATCAAAAATAGTCACTCAGTTATCAGTACTGTAGTATCAATAAACTAAGATATCAGTCTTTTAGTTATCTGAACTCAGTACCCAGTGTTACCACAATTTCAGTCATAGTATATATAGATATGTGCACTGTGTTGCATAGTCATTATTTTATTAGTTTTCAGTTATCTATGTATTCTCATTCAGTTAAATTTATGTTACTCAGTTAGTTATTTGTTCATGCATATGAACCTATCCATATCAGCCTACCTCTCATAGCATACCAGTTTATTCAAAGTATTGATGCATACTTTTCTTTTGTGCTATGATGTCTTACATCATAGGTTCAGACGCACGGGCTCCTGACTTGACTTAGCAGCCCATCTATTACCAACAGGCTTAATGGTGGTCCTCATAGTTCGAGGAAAGAGTTATTATATTATTTCATTATTTCAGTATTGAGTTTAGTTCAGTAGTCGGAGTTAGTTGGGGACTTGTCCCATTAACACCATATTCAGACAATTAGAGGCTTTCATACTATAGTATTTTATACAAATGTTTCATCATTCAGTTTACAATATTCAGTATTTGTTTTAGTTATGAACCTTATCGGGATTTTCAGTTTGTCTTCCGCTTTTTTTTAAGATATATTGTCATTGTAGTGCTGTTATTAATCATTTCTCACAACAGGTACCATTCATGGGTTATATGGTGGTCCTTTTGGGTCACTAGCACCGTGTAGCATCCGAGGTACCGACCCGAGGCATTATACAAATGCTAATTTGGGTTAAATAATCCATGACATATTTGGTAGCACTAAAATTCTCAAATGAACCCCTCAAGAATTGAACTTCAGTCCTAGAAAGTCATGAATAAGTTGGAGAAGTTATAGAAAATATCTAGACACCTAAAGTAAATATAAACAATAAAAATAACTGTGAGAGTTATTACAAATCGACATCTAGGTTGCTTACGCGACACTCGAGGGACAGGCTGGTATCGCAAAAGCGACACTTGGTCTCTTAAGCAACAACCACTTAAGAGACTCGGTGTTTGCTTAAGCGATACCTAGGTGATTTTTATACCTCCGTTTCATGGTTTTCACTATTTTGACACTTGGAGCTTGGGGTTTCTATTTTTTGGGCCATTTACCCAATTTTCTATGTTATATAAGCTCCAAATATCTATTTCAATTAGTTTTTATTTATTATTACCATTTAAATCTTATTAAAACTTGAACTTCAAAAGTGGAATTTGAGGATTTTGGCCCAGAAGGCCTAAATTAGTAATTGTTTGAATTTAAACCCCAATTTCAACCCGTTTTTACTTGGGTTTTCTTCTATGGCTTCCTTTAATAATCAATAATCTTTCCCGAATAAGTGTCCGCTTATTCGATTCAACAGAAGGTAGCATATGGGTTCAGAATAGCTTATAATCATCCTTAGATTCCAATGTAAAGGAAAAGAAAGGTAGAGACCCCTGTCTAGTCAAGTTTAAAGTATCAGTCAAGGATTAGAAAGTAGAGGGTTTCTTTGAAGGGTGACATGGTGTTTGTGTGGTCAGGGTCATCTGTGTGTGCCAAGTGTTGATGACTTAAAGCAGTGAATTATTATAGAAGAGCATGGTGTATGTTACTTTATTCATCTAGGGGCCACTAAGATGTACCACAATTTATGGGAGATCTATTGGTAGAGTAGGATAAAATGAGACATTACAGAGTTTTTTGCCAAGTGCTCAACATGTCAGCAGTTTAAAATTGAGCATCAGAAGCTTAGTGGGTCCACGCAAAAGTTTAGTATTCCTAATTTGAAATAGGAAGAATTGAACATGAACTATGTCATGGGTTTGCCTCATACTTATTGTCACCATGATTCAGTCTGGGTCATTATAGACAGAATAACCAAATCAGCTCATTTCCTTCTAGTCCATACCTCTTATTCAGCCGAGGATTATGACAAACTCTATATTAGGAAGTTGGTTAGATTGCATGGTGTCTCATTATCTATTGTCTCAGATAGAGGTACCTAGTTTGCATCTTATTTTTGGAAAGCATTCCAAAAGGGTCTTGGTACCCGAGTTCACCTCAGTACAACCTTTTGTCCTTAAATCTATGGTCCGACAGAAAGGACCACTTGCCTTTTATTGAGTTCGCATAAAACAACAACTATCATTCTAGTATTCAATCGGCTCCATTCGAAGCTCTCAATAGTAGGAGATGTAGATCTCTAATCAGTTGGTTTGAAGTGGGTGAGGCCACTATAGTAGGGCCTGACATGGTGTTTCATACCTTAGACAAAGTTCAGTTATTTAGAGAGTGGCTTATATAGCATAGAGCCGCTAAAAATCATACGCAGATGTATGTAGAAAGGATCTCGAGTTCGAGATTTGGTGATTATTGTCCCATCAAAATACTCAGTCGCTTTGGCAAAGTATCTTATGAGCTCAAATTGCTTTCAGGTCTTGCCTCAGTGCATGAAGTTTTCGATGTCTCCTTAATAAAGAAGTGCATAGGTGATTTAGCAGTCGTGGCCCCTATAGAGGGCATAGATGTTTAGAATAGCCTCTCTTATGAAGAGATTCCAATTGAAATTCTTGACTATAAGACTCATAGATTAAGGAACAAAGAAGTCCCCCTGGTCAAAGTTCTTAGGCGGAATCAGTCGGTTAAGGGAGCTACTAGGGAAGCAGAAGCAGATATGCGTACCAAATATCCTCACCTCTTCTCCACTAATTTAGACTTAGCCTAAGGTATTAGGTTTTCTTAAATTATTTAGTTTCATGTTTGAATTTTAGTTACGAACTTGGTATTCAGTTCCATTCAAAGTTTACATTTTAAATTTGGTATCTTGACCATTACATATTTAGTCTATGTCCATGAGTTAGTTCAGTCATGTATTTGAGTATTAGATATGCGTGATCAACTTATGAGTTCTCTCAGTTACGCATTCATAAAAAAATATAGTAATAAAATCATGCATCAGATATGCATGCTTAGTATGAGTTCCAGAATACCTTTCATGTAATCATGTTCCAGTTGTTCATGTTCAGCATATACTTCAGTGTATCATTTCTCCCCTCTCAGTCAGTCTCATTCAAGGATAAATTTTCCCATGGGGGAGATATTGTAAGACCCTTCAAAGTTTCTAAGTTTAGTTAAATCATTTAAGATTGTCAAGGGGTTCCAGACTTAGAAAACTTTAGCTAAGTTTCCAGACTTAGTTTATTTCTTTGGTCTTCAAAAGTTGGCAATGTTATTTTGTGACCTTAACATCCCTTAAAGGTCCATATTTTGTTGAGTCATGATTAGGAAAGTCAATAGGTATTCCCAAACAAGTTTTGGATTTTTTAAACCTCTTTTAGACCACGTTTGGAGTCCCAAACTAGTGGACCAACACGATCATAGAACACCGCATCACCTATCGTATTGGTTAACATTGTTGCAAGAATTTCCAATCAAATTACTAAGACTTGGCGTGATCATGGTGCAACGCTTCGAGTATCGCATTGATTTCATCAACGTGCTGCGTCGCCAATCGCATCGATGCCGAATTTTTAATCATTAAATGCCCGCATCCTTATGGGTAATTAGGTCATTTTCCCCGACCTTCATCCCTTAAAAGACAAAATTTAACCCTCTTTTAGCCAAATACATTCATTATTTCTCTATTCCTCAAGAACAAGAAATCCTAGGTCGATAATTTCATGTCAAGAATTCAAACTTTCCTCCATCAATCTTCAAGAAATCATCCACTAAGGTATGTCAAGAGTTCATTCATGGATTCCTTCCATCCATGAAGCTCAAAAATCCTATTTTAAAATCATAAATTATGATATTCATGTTGTGGGTTGATTATAGCCATGTTTCTATTATTGTAGAATTCCCAAGATGTAATATTTAATGTGTTTTCATGAATCTATGCTAGCATGTTGGATGAAATCTATTAAATTATGGTGATTTATGCAATGATGATGTATTGATTTAATGTTCATGCCTAAGCCTAAAGTTATGCATGCAAGGTGTTTGATAAAATGCCCAAGAGAACAAGAATTAAGCATTTTTACTCATTAGGGCCTAAATGATGAATTCACGCTTTACCTTTATGTTAAAAAATGACACCTATGATATTTTTATGCATTGACATTGTTTGATGGAAAGCCCATGAGACTAGAATTGTGGAATCATGGCATATATTTTAATGCATTCCTCTACATTTATGATATTATGATTATCAAGTTCTTTATGAAATCCCCAATGGTTTTATTTTGAATTGTTGACTATGGTCATATGTTCAAGAAATGTCATGTCTTGTCAGTTTCATTCTATCTAGTCCTGGGGATACTTGTACCTAATAATGTAGTTGTGTACCTAGAGCCAATGTCAATTTTGAAGATGCTCTCAGTCAAGCCATGATCAGTAGAATTCAGTCAGTCAATCTTTTTTCCAATACCTTTAGACATCCATTAATATTTTATCATAACATAAAGTTATACTCAATTTATCGGAGGATGTTTGTCTGGCAGAGTTTGACAGCTCGGTGTGATAACTAGTAAAACCAAAATTTATTCATGTGATTATTTGAAGTGAAGGTTAGTCAAGGGTTTTATGATTTCACACCCTAATCGCCAGACAGGACTAATCTGCAAAGTTAAAATGTTTTCTAAGGGGTTCTTTGTTTTTTTAACACTTTTTTAATAATAAAATTATGTCGTTAAGATATACCAAGTCTGAATAATAAGCCTTAACCTCCCTAAATTCTTTGTTAACTCAAAGTTCAGTCGACCTATAGAGAGAAAATAGAGAACGTTGCGATTTTTCTTCCTCCAAGGGCAATTAGGGTTATTCTATTTTAAGCTCGAAGTTCAAAGAATTCACAAAGGTTTCCATATCTGGGTATGTGAGTTTTCATTATTGGATTTCCTTTTACTCATTAAGTCCCAAAATTATTTTAAAATTTTAGATTAATTCATTGTTCAAACTTAAGTTTTTTCATGAAAAGTGTGAATTCCATTATCCTTTAGTTTCTTGCCTTGACTAATCTATGAATATATGTTTTCCATAAATTTGAGCATTTTCACTTACTCATGATAATTAAGTCTCATTATATTCATAAACTACTAATTTAGATATGAGTTATTAAATTCTTTATTATGTTCAAGTTGTTGAATTTCCATTTTTAGGTGTATCCTTCAGAGATAATAGGTTATGAACACCTGATGACCTACGATTTCAAGCATATATTAATGAATTCTTAGCTCTCTATAATTACATGATGTAGAATGCTTTCAATTGAAGTGTGTACTACCAAAGACTAAAATAACAATATTATGAGCTTGTGAGTTATTCATTCTAAATAAACTATCCAATTATCATCTGACATTCAGTTAGGAGTATTATTTAGCATCGAGTGGATATAGGGATGAATGATCAGTTATTACTTAGGTCGAGACCTCTAGTAGAAGTCCCTAAGACCCAAACTTATGAAGATACTGTAGGTTCTACAAGGTCAATCATCAAAACAAGATTGACACCTTGTCATCTTGGACATTACTTTAGTGGATCCATGTTAGTCAGTGTTATACCCTTGGAAAGGGTACTAAATACCCTTCCATCTACGGTCACCGGTTGGGCCCTAATTAGATTAGATTATGGCATATTGGTTAACAATGTCTCCCGCAGTTTAGACCCAGACATTGCGAGGTATCATATTTAGTTATTCATTATATTACACAATTACATGTTTATTACTTTGTTAGTTCATCAGTTTGCATTCTATAGTTGCATAATTGGTTTTATATGTTACATTTAGCAATTTCAACTTATATTAGATAATCTATTTCTCACATGTTCAGTACATTCAAACTACTGATTGTATACTTTCCCTTGTGTTATATTATCATATAATATTGGTTTTGACATTCATAATCCTACTCAGGGCTAGTGCAATTTATCATTATATCAACAATACTGTTTTGGTGAGATTTTATATTTCAGAATCATTTATTGGTATTTTCTTAGTTTTGGACAATTGGAGTTAAATGGTGGCTTATCCCAACTCATCTATTTAAAAGCTTTAAAGATAGACGGTTATATTTTTAGCTTGTTGTTTTTGTCAGATGGTGTTAGACTTCGCTTTCATCATTTTTTGTTTTATGATTATATAATTTTTATCTAAATTCCACTATGTATTTCATTAGGTACTTCATTATTCTAAGTGTCATGCCAAGTCATGGGTTACCTTGAGGTCACTTGTGACTCTAACCATCATACTATAACTAGGGGTAGTCTTGAGTAATAATAAATTTGGAATATAACATCAGGTTTAAAGTGTCCTAAGATGTCTGAAAGTCACATTAAGTAGAGTCTTATTCATAGACATAAAGCACAACAAGCTTATAAGTTAGAGGATGTAAAATGTTTTAGAAAGAGTTTCACTTTTTCATGTTCATATCATGGGATAGAGTTTAATCTATATTAAGAACTTCTTCTAACTCATACTCTATGAAATTAAAAAAAATACTTCCAGAAGAGCCAAGGAAAGGAGAAATGAAAATAGTAATAGAAATAGGAAAAAACAAGCTCGATTAGCTCTAGTAGGCCCCTTGAATGAACAAGTCTATCATGTTGAGTTTAGGGATGATTTAATGCTCCTAACTCAGGATAGGACCACTCAAGTTAATCAATAGGCTATTTCCCTAGCCAATCCCTATGGGACCATAATAATAGTTAGAGTCTGGGACTTTACTCAAATAAAACCACTTGAGTTCCATGGTTCTAAGACTAGAAAAGTTCCATTATAGTTTCTTCATGATATTTAGAAGGTTACTAATCATTGGTGTCACTCTAGATGAAAGTGTTGTTTTGACTAGTTACTAAATAGAAGAAGTGGCTCACACTTAGTGTAAGTTGTAGAAAGAGGATAGAGGTGAAAATAAAGGACTAATAGAGTAGCATAAGTTTTTTACTTTCTTTTTGCCTAGGTTCTACCTGCTTGAGTTAAGGAGTCCAAGGTACACCTGTTCATAAATCTAAAATAGGGCAACATAAGTACGAAAGTGTATTCTCTTAAGCTTAGTCAACATGCAAGTACGCTCGAATAATGGTTGCTAACTCTATAACCCACATGAGTAAGGTTGTGTCCAGTGTTTCTAAGGATGTGGTTAAAGAGTATAAAATTGCTATATTAGTTAAGAAAATAGACATCTCGAAGCTAGTGGTTCAATCCTAAAAAATTAAGAAGAAAAAGATCAAGGAGAGGGAGGAAGAATAAGAGGACAAAAATAGGTAGTTTTAACTTCTCTCAATAGTGGTAAATAGTATTAGTCATTCTTAATTCCACAAGAAATCTTTAGCTCCAACCTCATTATTTGCTAGTGCTCCAATACCTAAGTTTAGATAGGATAACTGTAATAGGGCACTAGGATCTAAGTCATAAGTCAGTGTTAGTTGTAGTTATACTCACTCGATCTGCAAGGCCAACTAGCAGGGTTAATTGTTTTGGGTGTGGTATGTAAGGTCATATACTAAGAGAGTGTCTATTGTCTTAACAGAGAGATAGGGATGCTCCTCGACAAAATTAGACAAACTTTTCATCAGCTCTAGCATATTGGCTAACTTAGCAAGTTGCCTAATCTAGTATAGCTGGCAAACAACATAACAACATATTTTATGCCTTTCAAACTTGGAAGAATGAGGAGGGTTCTGTCGATGTAGTAATTGTTATATTATAGTTCTTTCATATTCATGTCTATGCATTGTTAGACCCTTGAGCCACACTTTCTTTCGTCACTACCTATATAGTAGTAAACTTTGGAATCAATCTTATAGTTCTCTCCAAACCTTTCTCTGTATATACTCTAATTAGTGATTTAGTCTTAGCTAGATGGGTGTAGAAAAATTCTGTAGTTATAGTTTCTCAGAAAGTCACCTCGGTTGATCTTACGGAGTTATACATGACAGATTATGATGTTATTCTTGGAATAGATTGGCTCCACTATTGCTACCAATTTTATCGATTGTTGAAACAAACTAGTACATTCTTAGTTCCCAAATGAGCTAGTCATAGAGTGGAAGGGTAGACCATAGTGCCTATAGGTCGATTTGTATCTTACTTAAGGTAAGAAGAATAATTTCCAAAGGGTGCATCTATCATCCTTTTGGGGTAAGGATTCCATGTCTTTCCTAGTAATTAATGAATTTCCAGTAGTGTTTCCTGGAGATCTGCTTAAAGTTTCTCCTAGGTAAGAAATTAACTTTTGTATAGATCTCCTTCCAGATACCCAACCTATTTTAATTTTACCTTATAAACTGGCTCCAACCAATCTTAAGTAATTAAAAAAGCAACTAAAAGATCCTCTAGATAAAGGATTTATTAGGCCCAACATATCTTCATGGGGTTCTCTGGTTCTTTTTATGTGCAAATAAGGTGGTTCTCTTAGAATGTGCATCAACTACCCTCAGTTGAAAAAGTCAGAATCAAGATTAAATATCCTATTCTTGATATTGACAACTTATTCGAAGAACTTTAAGTTGTAAATTATGTCTTTAATATATACCTCAGATCCTACTATCATCAGCTCAGAATCAGAGAATATGACATTTTGAAGACAACTTTCAAAAGTCGATATGGCCATATCAGATTTATTTTTTGGTATTTTAGACTAGAAAATGCTCCTATAACTTTTATGGACATGGTGAAAGGCGTGCTCAAGCATTCCTTGGACATATTCATCATTGTGTTTGTTGATGACATCCTTATTTATTCAAAGAGTGAGGATGAATATACAGACTATCTGAGAATTTTCTTGTAGACTCTCAAAGATTGCTAGTTATTTGCTATGTTCAGTAAGTATGAATTTTGGCTTAAATCAGTGGCATTTATTTTTCATATCATCTCTAGTTAGGGCATTTAGGTTTGACCTCAAAACACTGAAGTAGTTAGGTATTGTCCTAGATCTCTTTCTCCATTAGATATTTGTAGTTTCTTAGGTTTAGCTAGTTACTACGGGCGTTTTGTAAAAGGCATTTCCCTTATTTCTTATCCTATGTCCAGATTAACTTACAAGAGAGCCAAGTGTCAATGGTCCAATTCTTATAAGAAGAGTTAAAGAATCAACTTACCTTCACTCTGATTTTGAATCTGTTTGAGGGTTCAATTTAGTTTGTGGTTTATTGTGATGCTCTTATAGTTGGCCTTGATGGTAGGTTGATGCAATTTTTCAAGGTTATATTATGTGACTATTGATAGCTCTAGACTTATGAGAAGAATTATCCGACTCATTATCATAAGTTGGCAATAGTACTTTTTGGCTTAAATATTCAGAGGTATTATCTTTATAGGGTTCATGTAGATATGTTCATAGATCTCAAGACCTTATGTACGTTTTCATTTAGAATGATTTAAATCATCATCAAATGAAATGGATAGATTTATTTAAGGAACATGATACGAGTATTTTGTACCATTTGGGTAAATCCAATGTTGTGGCTGATAGTCTTAGTAGGATGTCTATAGGAAGTATTGCTCATATAGAGGATAGTAAGAAAGATTTACTTCTCAAGGTTCACCATCTTGATAGATTAAGAGTTCGGTTATTTGATTCATTCAAAGGTAATATCTTAGATGAGAATGGTTCAAAAACCATGTTCATATTTGAGGTGAAATTGAATAAAAATAGTGAGCCTATTTTGTTTAAGTTAAAAGAAGAGGTCTAGAGTTAGAAGGTCGAGGTTTTATCCTAAGACAAAGATGGTGTACTTTATTGTCAGGGAAGATTATGTGTACTAGGCTTAGATGACTTGAGATATTAGATGCTAACAGAAGCTCACATTTCTTAGTATTTTATTCACCGAGGAGCCACTAAGATGTATCAAGATCTATGGGAAGTCAATTGGTGGCATAACTTGAAAAATGATACTATAAAATTTATGGCTAAGTGTTCGAAATTCTAGGAGGTTAAGGTTTAGCACCAAAGAACTGATGATATGATTTAGAATATTAGTATTCTTACTTGGAGATGGAAAGTGGTGAATTTGGAATTCATTATAAGGTTGTCTCATACTCACCGACAATGTGATTCTATTTGGGTTGTCATTGATTGAATGAACAAGTCAACCCATTTCTTGTTAGTTATCACTTAAAATTAAACTGAGGATTATGCTAGACACTATCTATGGAATTGGTTAAATTGCATAGATTTCCTTTGACTATCATCTCAAATATAGGTAATCAATTTGCTTCTCAAAACTTGAAAACATTTCAAAAGGGTCTTGGTACCCAATTTCATTTTAGTATAGCTTTTCAGCTATAGACACATGGTTTGCCAGTGTAGACCATTGAAATATTAGAGGATATCTTCAGAGTATGCGTGATCGATTTCAGGGGTAGACGGGATGACTATCTGCCTTTGACTGAGTTTGCTTATAGTAATACCTATGACTCTAGGATTCAGATGGCCCTATTAGAACCACTTTATGGTAGGAGTTGTATATACACTATTGGTTGGTTTAAAGTTTGTGAATCTACCTTGGTAGGGCCTTATTTAGCTCTTGATTCTATGGAGAAAGTTTAACTAATGAGAGATAGGCTGAGGATAAATTAGAGGAATAAAAAATCCTATGCAAGTGTAAGAAGGAGTGAACTTGAGTTTGATATTGTTGATTTTGTCTAATTTAAAGTCTTACCTATGAATTGGGTGACGAGATTAGGCAAGAAGGGAAAATTCAATCCCCATTATATTGGTCCTTATAATATTATGGGTCTCTTTGGAAATATAAACGATGAGTTAGATTTTCTCATAGACTTAGCATCAGTGCATCAGGCTTTCCATGTATGTTTGCTAATGAAATTAATTGATGAACCTGCTTTAGTTGTGCCCTTACAAAGTGCGGGGGTGAAAGATAGTATTTCTTACAAAGAGGTCCCTATTAAGATTATTGGTTATTAGGTTTGTTAGTTAAGGAACAAAGAGGTCACTTCAGTAAAAGTTCCTTTGCAAAGTCAGCTAGTTGAAGTGGCTACTTAGGAAATAGAGGTGGATATGATGACAAAGAACCTCCATCTATTCTCTTAAAATTTAGTTCTATATTAAGGTAATAGTTTTACCTTAATTATTCATTCTATTTTATGTCACCTAGTTATTTTCATGTCATAGCATCTATTCATGAGTCCAGTTCAACCTATTTTTTTACTAACAGTTTCTTCTTTCAAGTTATTATTTAGATCTTCAAAACTCAATGAAGGGAATGTAGCTCTTTCCCTAACTTTTTAGATTATATAGTTTTCTTTTAGGGATTAATGACCCTAAGAGGGAGATTCTATAACACCCCATTATCCCAACTAAGATTAGAGCCATGCTTCAAGTACATATAGAACAAAATTTCATGTTTTAGTATGACCAAGGAATGCTACTGACCTTAGACAAAATTTGCTTTTACTAAATTTGGTGAACAACTAATGGGCTCTGAGAGTCTAAAGTATGATTTTGAGGTGATCTGCATGATCATTCTCGCTACGAAAATAGAAAAAAATGTCATTGATGAAGACTATAGAGAATATGTCCATGTAGAGCTTTAACACGCAATTCATTTAGTCCATGAAGGCTGCTAGGGCATATGTGAGACCAAATGATATGACTAGAAACGCGAAGTGACCATACCTGGTTAAGAAAGCTATTCTTGGAATATCATATTCTCTGACTTTGAGCTGATGGTAGCCTGATCTAAGGTCTATCTTAGAAAAGTAACTGACACCCCAAAGTTGGTAAAAAAAACATCGATTCTAGGAAGTGTGTAATTGTTCTTGACTATAACTTTGTTCAACTGACGGTAGTCTATATACATTCTAAGTGGACCATCTATATTACGCACGAATAAGACTGGTGCACCCCATAGGGATACACTGGGTTTGATGAACCCCATGTCTAAAAGGTCCTTTAACTGTTCTTTTAATTCTCTGAGTCAACTGGATCCATTCTGGATGGAAGAATAGATATAGCCTAGTTGTCTATAAGAAGGTCTATTCCAAAGTCAATTTCCCTTTTGAGATGAACTCTTGGAAGATTTCAACAAAACATCTAAGAATTCATTTACTACTAAAACTGACTCAATACCAGGAATCTATGAAGTAGAGTCATTAACTCACACCAGATGATAGACATATCCCTTAGATATTATTTTTCTCTCTAAGGTATTAAATCAACTGACCTTTAAATGTTGTAGTACTACTCGTTTAAGAACTGGTTTATTTGAAAACTGAAAACGAACAACTTTTCTCCTACAGTCAACTGAGGCATAGCATCAATAGAGCTAATCTATGCCGAGAATGACGTCAAAATCTGTCATCTCTAACTATATTAGATCTGTTGAAGTGACCTATTAAGATATCATAATCGAACATTTCCTACATACCCCTCGATCTTTGATAGATAGACCCCCTAGGGTAGAGAGTGAGAAAGGTTCTGTTAATATTTTCGGTTCGACCTTAAATTTGACTGCTATGTAAGGAATTATAAAAGATAGATAAGCTCCTGCATATAATAAGGTATAAAATGTAAATGGATCTCTATAAAGTACCAGTGAGCACATCAGGAGAACTTTCCTAATCTTATCTGGACTGAAGTGCGTATAGCCTATTTGGACGATGCCCACTTGTAATACTAGAAGTGGCACCCTACTGATTCGGGTGCCCAAATTAAGCTGAGGGACGATTGTACTAACCTAGAAAACCTGACTGAGGAAAATCTCTGATTCTATGGCCTGGCTTGCCATACCAAAAACATACATCGCTAGCAGCTCTGCAGACACCCTGATGGTTTCTACCATATTTCTAGGAGAGATGATTTGTTCGTGCACTACTGATACTACATTGACACTTACAGCCTAGAGTCCTATCTTTGTTACCATTTATGAACTTAGGTGCTGGAGCACTGGCAAAGGAAGGAGATAGAACTAAATATTTTGGGCGTAATTAGGAACAGTTACCACCTTCTAACTTAGGTTGAGTAAAATTGAAGCTACCCATCCCAACTTTCTTATTTTCCCTCTCTCTCTCTTTATTCTCGACCTCTTCTATCTACTGAGAATGGACTATTAGACTAGATATGCCCATCTCCTTAATTATCATTGTTGTCCTGCACTCTTTGACCAAACTCTTTGATACCCCAGATATGAACTTGCTCATTTTGGACCTATTATCTACTACTACATGGGGAGCATACCTGGCTAACTGAGTAAACTTAAGGGAATAATCTATCATACTCATATTTCCTTTCCTGAGATTCTTATGTACTAAGAGCTAAACTAAATTAGGCGAGTATGGGGCATTACACTTACTCGTATTTTAGATCATGCTTTCCTAAAAATCCGATAGACATAGGAACTCTACTGGATACTCTGGCCCACCTAAGGAAACTAGGTAGGGATCTCACCTTGTTTATGGAGTGCAAACACAGTCTAGGATCCATTCTCCTCACTGTACAATTCGTCTTAGGGTTCAACATATCCTATCACGACCCGAACCAAGGCCCTGGCCGCAACGAGCATCCCAAACCATGAAGGCTCGAGACCCCTTATAACTTGCAATCATAGGCATAATTCAGAAAGTATAAAATACGGGAACAAAATAAATGGAAACATGGTCAGTTAATTGTATAAACTAATAACATGACATAAGTTTAACAAGACTCAAAACCACGTTATGAGCAACGTTTGATATACATCAATAAGAGTGGATGATTAGTGCACTCATTTCTTAAAACACAACTAAGGTATGAGAATTTTATGCATCCTCTAGAGCTACCATATTCCTTTCTATGCACAAATATACAGGCTAAATAAAATTTTCTAGGTACCCACAGCTTGAGCATAGGCTGGTTAGAGGTAATTACATTTTCTTGCAACTATATTTGAGTGCGACCATAGACTAAGGATTGCATGTGATCTACATATCATACAAGAGGTTGAGTAAAAACGTATGACCATCGAGATGGCTAGCTGGATAGAAAGTTATATTTCACCTGTGGGTGATGCGACCCCATAGACTGAGGGACATGTTATGATCAAGAAGGGCGTATTGACATTTGAAGCCAAGTTTTGGTCATTTCTAATTGGATATCAATTTTGACAAAATTCTTTGGATAATACGTTGATGTGGGAGGGAGTTACACTACTTGCTTTTATGATGGACAATTACGCTGTTGATTTTTCTATCATTCTCATGTATGAGTTACATGACAGAGCCTTTTAGGGAGTTGACTAATCCTGTATTCCCTTGCACAATTCATGGGCTATATGATGAGGATGATGTGTCTGAGATACCAGGTATAGACCAAAGGGTACTTGCAACGGAGACTGTAAAGACTAGGAATATCAGAGATCTAGTACATCCAGCCTTTTATAGGAGATTGAGACAACAAGCAGCAGTACCACACATCTAGATCAAGGGCCCAACAGTTTTCATAAGGCCTGTTAAGGCACATCGAGGTTATGCGGTTATTTGTATTGATATAAAGATATGGTAGCAGATAGACGCTCCAGACTCTAGTAAAATAGGCAAGGGAAAAACCCGGTACTTTTTCTTGAGCCCTAACTTTGACCTCAGGGCCGGTGGGTGTTCCTTAAGAGCCTACTAGACAATCTTCTAAAGCTCTTTCTTCAGCTATGATCACTTTGTTTATTGAGTTTTTGAAAAGCTTTGTAAACAACCAGAGGCCCACCAATGCTAGGGTGAGGGTTGTTGAGATTGAGATGACAACCCTTTACGAGCATATAAGATTAGGGATTAGGATTAGATTTGAGAAGGCACAGGCATTATGGGAGGTCGCACCGAGTACTACACTATTCTATATACGTGCTAACTTCTAGACATAGCTTGATGAGTTTTAGAGATGGGTTATAGCCCGATAGAGAGAAACAGATGCATCAAATCTAGCCTATATGAGGAAGGAGTTTGATATATTATGAGTAGAGGTATGCTCTCTTATATAGAGCCGTGTTGCAACCACTCTCTAGGTGGTAAAGATATCACCTACACATATACTAAGATAATTTGATTTCTCTGTGGATGGTGATGAAGAGGTCTTATCAGTTACGGACAAGAGAGGTCACTTAGATGTCTTGAAAGACCTTGATTTACCATATGACCAGGTCGTTAAAAAGGCCAGGCATGATTCGATAGACTCTGCATTCATAAATAGGTAGATGCATGCATTTATAGCAGCGAGTACGTCATCTAATAATGCAACGCGACCACCACTGCCTCCACCAGATGATATCCCTCATCAACTGATGTACATGATTTGGGTACGCAGTGCATCCCAGGTATGTTCTAACTTTCCTTTATTTTTTAGCGCATTGAGGATAGTGCATAGTTTTTCATTGGGGATGGTCATACCAAGACATTGTGCTTTTTTATTGTCGTGCTTATTTTCCTATCGATCACAGTATAGTTGTAGAACCATCTTGTCAAGGATAATTTTTTCTTGTATCGTATTGTATTTTGTTTTTGTGTAATTTGGAGATTTTGTAGGGTAGTAGTCATGCTTTGATTGATTTTCGATACCAC
This sequence comes from Capsicum annuum, assembly GCF_002878395.1. NCBI lineage: Eukaryota > Viridiplantae > Streptophyta > Magnoliopsida > Solanales > Solanaceae > Capsicum > Capsicum annuum. Next base: position 121,769,669 of record NC_061118.1, read on the forward strand.
TCCAAAAAATATGTTTTAGAAGTGTGTGAACATATATATGTGTGAACATTGTAGATCTTGTTATGGTATTAGGATTAGGAAAATGATAATCACTTGCTTACAATTGCATGAACTGGATAGGTAGTGGTTGGTAATATGAACTCTGTGCTATGTGTGTGAGAGATAATACCTGGTTTCCTTAATGGGTCAAATTAAGAACTTGTCTGGTTAGTGTTGCCTAGGTTGAAGGATAGTCTGTTCGGAAACGATCATAGGCCGGCTATTAAATTTAGTCCAATTTTAGCCAAAATGACCTTCCATGTGTAAATTATTTCCCTTGATCCCTATTTTGAGACTGTAGCCTATTTGTCTTGTTTACCATTCACCTTCCCATTATAGTAAAATGAACCTGTTTTAGCCCTTGTCCTCTCTGTACATTATTCACATCAACTTAGGTAAAATGCCTAAGTTGAGAGTGGTTATCATAGGGGCGCATAGTGTAAAATGAGTATGAAGAAGGGTAAAATAATAGAAAAAGTTAGTTGGGATGAGTGTGGTAGAAAAAAAAAGAAAAATTGTGAAAAATAAAAAAGAAAGAATAAAAGACCACAAGCACCTAAATGTGTAGTAAAGAATAAAAAAAGGAGAAAATGGGTTAAACAAAAAGAAAATTTTCTAGTAAATGAGATTCCAAGGTTAGTGTAGTGCCAATGAGGCTTAGTCACTTGATATGTCCATATGTACCATACCAGGCCCCAAGCCCACATTACAAACAGAGAAAAGTCCTATAGTGATCCTAACATGGCTATCTGAATGATAAGGTAAAGAAAATAAGGGCAAGCCTATGGTATTTTGATCATGGGATTCTCTTGTATTGACTATGATTCATTAATTTAGTTATGGTTGTAGGTTTTATTAGTTATTATCTTTGGGATTTCATATATGCTTCAGAATACAAATGTTATTGACTTTTTCACAAGCATATGCACCTAAAACCCATAGCTACGATTGTGGAAACCCTGACGGATTAACGAAGTAGGGGAAGTGCTTTCGTTGTTCAAAAATGATATCCATGCATGAATTACTTTATCTTCACTATAACAGTTTTCTTAATAGGTAAACCCGTTAGGATCCTAATTTGATATTGTTGCTTACTCCAAAAGAGGATTAGTGACTAGGAAAACATAAAGACAATAGTAATTTAAAGATTAGCTGTTGATCCACAATTTGAGAATCTATTTTTGTAAGAAAGTTAGGTTTTATCTAATAGATAGAGACACAAAAGGTAACAGTTAACTAGGATCAAGATAAGGGTTAGCAAGGCAACATCCTGAGACTCAAAAGGTTAAGGGTAAAATTCTTCTGCTTGCCCAAAAGACTATGAAAGGTTGATAACATATCAATTCTACATACGTAGTATTTGGTTTGTTCAACAAAGCACGATAAGACTATAGAGTTGAGAAGCTGGGGGGAACACAATCCTAGTGTTCACCTATGAATGATTACAATCGAAGTTACTATAGTTACTTGCTCGAGATTACTACAAATAAACCCCCATTTACTTTCCTTGTTCTTCCTGTGGACTACAACTGCTAATATTCATATTTCTGCATGTTTCCTTGGGATTCGACCATAACCTCTATTAGGTTAATGTATTTTGACAATGATGCATTACCTTTGATAGGAGGTGTTGTTTAGACGTCATCACCATCATTGCATAATTATCATCAATATGCCATTTACCAACATTATCACAATTTACCAACATTCATAATATTACCATCATTTAATAACCTTAGCATTTATACTTCAAAATCGCCAGTTATTTGCAAACCATATCTTATTCAGTAATTCAATTAATAACTAGTCATCATATAAAATCTAATCATCATTCAACGACTATTCACTATGTATCCACTAATCATTAGTTATCAACTAGACAATATTTATTAACTAATCACACTTTTTAAATTAATCTACATTTATGGACTAGTCATGATTAGTCACCTAAACAATATCCAACACTAATCCTCATTTATCGCTAACCATCAACTATACAACTTTATAATCTATTATCACAAATATACAATTATAACTTATTTTCACAAATCCATTACTTATAATATTTACTACTTTTGGGCTATAACCAGCACCTCCAATATCAACATCATACCCAACTACATATAAGGATATATATATATATATATAATAGCCACACATAAGGCATATCGAAACTCGAACTGGTAGAACAACACATAGGCACATCAATATAATTATCCTTTGAATTACGAAACATCTATATCATCATAATAACCATCCTTCGGCCTTGTCGGATATCAATATCATCATAATATCATCTGACCTTACCGGGTATCAATGTATCATCATAATGTACTACGTTCTTGCTAGATATCAATATCATTATACTATCCTCCGTCTTTGTCGGGTATCAATATCATCATAATATCCTCCGAACGTTATGAGTATCAATGTATCATCGTAATGTCCTCCGACCTTGATGGGTAACATTATATTATCATAATGTTCTTCGACGTTGCCAAGTATCAATATCATCATAGTATCCTCCGTCCTTGCATGGTATAATAAATATCAACATCATTTTTTGAAATTAAATTTGATTTATAATCAATGCCATAAGTGTCAATATAATAAAGAATCAAGATTTCTAAAAGAATTCATGGAACAATATAATTAAATAAATCAGAATGACAATATTGCACAAATAATAACACAATTGCTAATGTCATCAACACGGATGCTTTCTAACATGATTACTAGCATTATTGTTTAGCATGATCGTCATAAGAAATATCACGAGCAATATCTTATCTATAACATGGTTGAAGGCTTATCATTAGCACAACAAACAACTTATCAATAGCTAATCCAAAGGATAATTTATAGCTTATTCATAACACAATCAATAACATAATTTGGCTTAAACAATAGCATAGTCAAGGGATCACTCAATGTTGCATTCGGTAGCCCAATAAATAGTCAAAACAATAGAATAATTAGTAGCTTGTCATAAGCCTAACCAATCGTCATACTATGACATAGATGCCATCCATCATAACTAAAAAGTACCAAGGCTCCTTAATATTGCCTCAAAAGGGCATTCACTAAGCATTTAATAAGCATATAAGGGTTTAAAGATGACAATTCATTATTCTTGGTTTAAGGTGGATAAAAACCCCACTTCTAAATCCGAAAAATACATTCTAAGTCAAATTCTATGCTAGACTAGACTAAGGTTTCTAAATCCACTCTTAGATGTATAGCAAGCCATAACTAGTCCTGAGGTAATGGTTCCTCCTAAGCACTACAACAAAATCAACATAGCAGCTAAGGCCAAACTTACCCCTATGCAAGAGTGACAAGTCATTCCCATCTAACTAGAGTAATTTAGATCCCTCTCAACCTAAGCATGAGCCACAAAGTCTAATTCTTTAGGTTCAAGGAAACAAGCTATGTATTCCAATTATATGGTTTTAAATGTCTTAAATTGTCCAACTAATGCCTAAAAGCCCTCCCAATCTTAAAAGATATCATCAATATACTATGACATAGATCAATCTAACAAGGTTATAAACCTAGCTAACCTCGACTCTGAAGAAAGCTGAAAAACCTCTAAATCGTCGCTTTTCCCTTTTGAGAAGCCTCCTCAAGATGCCAAGCAACCAAAAATACATTTTACTGAACAGCACGAGGATATTGATACCCATATTGTACCATTATTCTTCTACAACCAAAAGTCACTTCAAAACCTTCTGTGGGTCCTACTTATGGAAATCAAGTTTTTGAGACAAACCCATCATTCGTAGAAGCTTCAGGAATCATTACAATAAAAATTGGGTGAAAACTAAGTTAAAATGGGGCTAAAATCAAGCTTTAATGATTTGGGGTTTTAAGAAAATAATTAAGAAATTTCACTAAGAAAAAGGTGAATTCTTACATCAAATCGGAAGATAATCAGGAAAATAAATGTTAATCTAGGTTCCTAAGCTCACAACTTTCAATTTTAAGCTCCCAAACTATTCTAGGATTTAGCTCTCAAGGGGAAAGATGGAAAATACCCTAAATTATTGAAAAAGGCTCTATTTACAGCCAGTCTAAGTTCTCGGGAGTCGCTATCATGACCCTAAGGTGTGAGATCCCCACATCTTATGGCTGCACAGACTAGTAAGAATCATAACCCCTACAATACGATCGCACCACTATTATCATGGCCCAAGGATGGCGATCACAACTTCATTAGTTGACAATTTAAACTTGGAAATTCTTCCAAGTTTCTATCAAGCCCTCAGAATTAATTTGAAATCCTGTATACCCAAAGAAATTATGTAATCATACCAAGTTCGACATTCCAGATGTGATGGAAAAATTAAATTTTCTATCCGAGGTTGTTTGGACCAAATATGGGTCCCACACCCATAGTTACAAGTTTTCAACTTTCTGGCTAATAGGTCGAAATGAACTTGGTTGTCTCGAGCACCGAACAAAAGGTCTACCCAGCCTAAAATTAATATTTTGGAGGTGTTGGCACAGTCTGAATTTTCATTCGAGCTTGTATGATTAAAGTTTTCACCCAATGGCTATTTGGAACTAGTGAAGACTTCTAAATAGGGAATTGGCTCTTAAAACTAAACGAATAGCCCGGTAACTGAACTATTTGCTTCAACAAGTTATGAATGACTTGGCATAAGTATAGAAAGGCTCTAATGACAAAAATAAGAGAAAATATTGAAAATGACCTAAAGGGTTACTACAATATCCACAACTAAAGGAGATTTTGTCCCTAAAAGCTATTGATTAGGATATACCTGAAGTCTCAAACAAGTGCTAATACTGGGCCTACATAAAGCTCTCGATCTCCAATGTGGGCTCCTCTGTTGGGCGGTGCCTCTACTGGACCTTAACTGTATAAATATCTCTAGTCCACAACCGCCTGACATCACTAGCAAAAATAAGAATCTCCTCCTCTTCAAAGTTCTAACGCTCATCCAACTGGACTAAGTCCAATCTAAGCACATGAAAAGGATCAGGACTATATCGCCGTAACATGGAGACATGGAAAAATAGATGAACCATGGAAAAATCTAAAGGTGGAGCTAACCCATAAGTCACCTTGCCAACTGCTCAAAGAATCTCAAAACGTTCAATAAATCTAGGATTTAGATTGCCTTTCTTCCTGAACCTCATCACCCTCTTCTTGGGCGATACACGGAGGAATACACAACTGCCAACTCCAAATCTCAAGGAACGAGGCCTATGGTATGCATAGGCCTTCTTCCTACAATGATCCACTCTCAACCTATCAAAAATTACCCTAACTCTATCCAACGACTCCTAAAGAAAGTTAGTACCACGGCGCCTAACCTTGGAAGTCTCAGATCATCTAACCGGAGAACGACATCTTCTACAATACAATGCCTTAAGAGGAGCCATCTTAATACTCTAATGAAAGTTGTTATTATGTGTGAATTTTATGAAGGGTAAGTGTTGCCCCCATTGACCTCAATAATCCATCACATAGGCTCAAAGCATACCCGTAAGGACATAAATAGTCTGCTCAGATTGGCCATCTATCTATGGATAAAAAACTATACTAATATCCACTAGGGTGACTAAATCCTCCTAAAAATTTCTCAACCTTAAAGTGAACACAAAACCATGGTTTAAAATAATTGAAATGGGTACCACGTAAATGGACTATCTCCTAAACATAGATATAGCCTAATATCTCGACATTGAAGGATATTTGAATAGGAATAAAATATACAGACTTGGCCAAACAATCTACAATTACGTAAATATCATCAAAACCATAAAAAGTGCAAGGCAAACCACTAACAGAATTCTTGGTGATCCATTCCCATTTCCACTTGGGAATGGGCAATCTATGAATCAATCCACTAGGTCGATGATGCTCGACCTTTACCTTTTGACATCATAGGCAATGAGCCACTAAGTATTCCACATTTATCATCATACTGCTCCAACAATAATTCAACTTCATATCTCTATACATCTTGCTTTTATCGGGATGAATGTAATATCCAGAGCTCCGAGCCTCATGCAAAACCAGATAAATCAAATCATCAAACCTTGAAACACAAATGCTGCCATCAAATCTCAAAAAACCCTAAGAATTTATGGTGTTCCTCTTTGAATCACCACTCATCACCTGGTCATTACAAAAATAGAGCTTACTATCCTTAAATAGATGATCCCAAATCTTCTCAAATAATGAATACCTCACTCCAACTCTTGCAAGAAACCTCTTAGGGTTTGAAATATCAAAGTGAACCATTAAGTTGGCTAAGGATTGGATTTCCCATGCCAACGAACTATGAGAAAATGAAATACAAGCCAAGCTACCCATACTCAATGCCTTACAACACAAGGCATCTACTACCACATTAGACATGCCCGGCTGATACAAGATGGAAATAACATAATGCTTAAGCAACTCTATTCATCTAAGCTATCTATCATTAAGCTTCTTCTTTGTCATAAGATGTTGAAGACTACAATGATTTATGAAAATCAAAAAATACACACCATAAAGATAATGCCTCCAAATATTAAGCGCAAAAACTCTCGCCGCCAACTCCAAATCATAAGTAGGGTAGTTATACTTTTTAACCTTAAGTTGTCTAAAACATACAAAATAACAGAACCTTATTGCATTAATACAAAACCCAAACTAACACGAGAAGTATTAAAAAACATAGTAAATTCCTCACCCTCAACAACAAGAGCTTAGCAGGAGCTGAAGTGAGAAAATCCTTGATCTTTCTAAAGCCCATCTCACACTCCTCGAGCCATAAAAGAGGAATCTCCTTCCGAGTCAATCTGGTCATAGGGACTAAAATAGTAGAAAAACCCTTAGTAAAGCATCTATAATAACCAGATGAAGAGCAATAATAAACTATATATCAAGAGTAGGAGGAATACCAGGTAGATCAGTAGGGAAAATATCAGGAAACTCACAAACTATAAGAAAAGAGTCAAGGGCCAAACTCTTCACGCTAGTATCATCAATATAAGCAAGACAAGGCTGGCAAAACCATGAAATAAGTCTCCTAGCACACATATAAGAAATAATCCCTATTGACCTGTGCTAACATCTCTTTGCCATAGGACTGGGGGTATGCCAGACATGGCTAAGGTAATGGTCTGGGAAAAATAATCCATGAGCACAAAGTAGTGGGATAACCAGTCCATGCCTAGAATCACATGAAAATCAACCATATTAAGAATAATAAGATTAGTATAAGTATTAACATCTCTTCAAGTCACAACATATGATATGAAAACCCGATCCATTACTAAAAAGTCACCCACAAGAGTAGATATATGCAATGACATAAATAATGTCTTAAAACAACCCCAATCGTGGTGCATAATAATTAAAATAATAAGAATAAGATGATACTGGATTCATTAGAGCAAGGGACGAAGAGTGACACACCAAAATCTTATATATAACTATATCATCCAAAGTCTCAGCCATGGGTCTAGCAGGTATTGTATACAACTGGCCACGCCCCACCGTCTAGAGGGGCACCTGACCAACCTCCTATCTTTCCAGCCTGACAACCTTCTTGAGTACCCTGGAAACTATACCCACAACTATAAAAACCACCTCTAGCTGACAGAAAAACTACTCTAATTGGGGGAACACACTAAGATAAAGTAATAATCGCTCCACGACTTAGGCAATCTTGTAATTAGTTATCAAGAGCTCCATAAGTATAACATCAAATAAGAGCTAAACTAGAACCTACAAATCTAGATAACCCAGAATAACAACCACATCTATAATAACCCGATAATGAACCTCTCAAAGACAGACCACAAGTCTTTCCAGGGAGATCACTAACACTAGACTAACCTCCGCCAGTAATCTAAAATGCTTCTTGAAGAGGTCGACTAGGCTAACTATGAGATATATAGGATAGATATTGATGATACCTACTTTGAGAGCCACTATCTCTTTGTCAAGAACTATGATAGCTCCCAATGAATCTGTGCTAAAACCTAGGCCTCTTATCAAAACACACACAACCCTTATAGTGCAACCCTTCCATCACTCGAGCATAATCCAATTGCTCAGTAAAAGACCTACCTACAGAACTAAACTCTGAGTATAAATACTAAAGAGAAGTCTCAACCCTCTAACAAAGCAACAAACTCTCTCATACTCCATGTAAAGAATAGAAGTTGTATGCCGATCAATAACACAACCCAAACTAGGGTCTTATCGTAATGGGCATCTTAAGTCCAAAAAGGATCAGAGATTACCCTGATACCCAATCCAATAAACCAACATATACCCCGAGTTAGAAGAATTCCAAACATATAACAAGATGGAGATCATTTAGAATGTAAATGACTTAGGCATAAGTATATAACCAAGATCAACCTAACCAAGTCAACCATATAAACCAAACCAACAACCACAGAATAATAACCAAATCCATATCCCTTTCATAGCATACCCAAATCCATAGTTTGTGCATACAAATTCTCTAAAATTATCCAAGAGTATCTAGTTGAGAAATGTCCCCGACCTTAGCCAAAAATAATATCCAAGTCTAAACCAATAAATACATAAGAAAACTCAAAGCAAGAAGTGATTCTTTCCAAAGTATAAAAGCTCACCACTTAAAGTAAAAACATGTTGTCCCTGAATCCAAGTCACATAGAAGGAGATGTGATAGTCTGACTAGTCCCTGCATCGGGTGAGGATACAATGTCCAAAGACAAATAGTTGTAGGAGTTTTAGCGTGTAACTCAAGGATAAGTATAATATAATGCCAACAATTCAAAACCAATCAGCCAATACATATAATTAATGCAATACATACACATATATATACCATGCCATGATAGGGAACAAATTTAGCATGATCTTTGAAAACATTAACTTGGGTTGTGCAGCATAATATTTATATATCAATGCACTCATGAGCTAAATGGTTCTAACTCTCCCCTAGATGGAAAGGCCTCAGTGTATGTGGCCGTATAAATAAGAGAATACCCATAACTATATATGATGATATGGGACCTCAAACCTCCTAAAAAATCAAGGTGACATAAGCACCAATACGTATATTATAGCAAACTCGAACCTCCTATTCATATATTTATTCTGGGGACTCAAACCAGCCGGTTAGAAATATAGCTGCACCGGCTACCGTGGTTTACAGTGTTAGTCCTATGGAATTTCACATTCATGGAAAATACCCCAAACTTTTCATGGATTCGTTGAACTTATAGTTGCATGTATAAGAGGCTTAAAGCTTGAAAATTTCACTAAGTATTGTAGACTTAGTGAATTTTTAGGCTTTTTAACTTCGAGCATTTTTAAATGAGTCTTCCCGACCTTGAGATATTATTTTTTAAATTCATTCATGTTCAGTGGTGTAAGGATCAAGCCTCAAGGAAGTTTCATATTTTTTGAAAGAGGTTTAGGTCTTGTTTGGATTTCAATTCTAGAACCTCACCCCGATAGTGGCGCGTCATAGTGGGTATAGTGATGAGCCCTTCATCATGTCGCGGTGGTATTCCAATCAGCATTCTTGTTATAAATTTAAATTCTTTAGGGGTAGTTATGTCTTTACCTATTGATCTAATTCATAAAAACTCAATTTAAAACATCAATTAGGGAATTATTTGCCATATTCTCCAATTTCCTCTAAAAAACAAACCCTAATAATCTCCCAAGTTTATCAATTTCATTTCTTTCTCTCCAAGGAAATAAAGAATTCAAGTTCCCTAATCCAAGAACTTTCAAGAAAAACATCAAGATTGTGTTTCTTTTCAAGATTAAGGGTTTAAGGTATGTGTGATGTTCATCAATGGGACGTTTTCACCCATGGAGTCCAAGAATCCTTTTTTATTTTTTAAATTATGAATTATACATGTTTATGATGAATTGTGTCCATGAAGATCTTACGAAATTTGATTATAATTTTGTTTACAAGTGTTTTCGATGGGCTGAGCCCTTTTCATATTTGAATGATTAAATTTCCATGTTAAATCCCCTAATCCATGTTTTTAGTATGGTAACTATGTTTTTGATCGCATTCTACCCATTCCCATGCTAAGTTCATGCTTTCTATGTATTTGACGAAATGTTTAAATGTTGGGTTTTGAGAAATGATCCTTTATTATGGGCGTTAAATCATTACATTTCATTATTTATACTTCCATTCCATGCTGGAAGGTTATAGAAACCTGATACTTAGCTTTTTACATAATTCCAATATCTTTATAATAGTTTCCAATAAACCATGAACAATGTCATTCAATTAGTTATCATGATCAGTTGTTTACTCAGCTAAGCTTAGTTCAGTCAGTAATCAGTGCCATTAAGTTATGAATAGGATTTCGCACAGAGCGAACTAGGGATGGGGGTTCACCTGCAAGTAGTAGGTGTGACCTTTAGTAGCATTCCCTTAGTTCCAAAATACGTAGCCAACATAGGTTTGAGATATCAACCTGCTAGTTGAGGATTGATAAGGTGTTTATCTGCTAGTTTAAGGTAAAAAATATCTAATTACAGCACCTGCCAGATAAGGGTGACTCATTAGTCCCTTGGGACATTAGTTTAGTGGAACCACACGGCCCGTGTTAGTACCCGTGACATGGTACTGATACCTTTCCAACTGGGGTTATAGGATTGACCCCGATTAGCTCAAATTGGGGTAGATCGAATAGATGATACCTCCCACAGTCTCAGTTTAGTATTCATTTCAAGTTTTCTTAACCATATAATACATTTCATCAGTTATTTAGTTACCAAATTTCAATGTTTTTGGTTACAAATTATTTCAGTATAATGTTATACGCTTGGTCATGTATTCTCAGATTTATAACTTTCATGTATTTATGCATCAATTATCTCATGCTATTCATTCAGTCATTATTTCATGCACATTAAACTATGCATTTCATCCGAACCTCATCTCATATACCAGTAAATTCAAAGTACTGATCTCATACTTTTCTTCACACTATGATGTCATATATCATAGGTCTGGGCACTTTGTCTCCCGATTATGCTTAGATACGTTAAGTGTTACAGCAGCAGCAGTAGTGGTGAGTCATTATCCTTCAAGGACAAGTTCATCTTTCATTCAGTTATTTTAGTATTCCTTTATTAAAGTCAGTTGCTGTTTGTTGGGGGTTTGTCCCTTGAACTCCATAGTTAGTCAGTTAGAGGATTTTTAGACATTCAGACAGTTAGTTGGTTTATCACTCTTTCAAGTATGTCTTCACACATTTCATATCTATCATTTAATTATGTTTTAGTATTTAAAACCATATGGCATTATCATTTGTTTTTCAATGTATGTTGTTTATTATCATTTTACTTAGTGCTCACAGAAGGTACCAACTCATTGGTTATCTTGTGGTCATTTGTAACCGTAAGCACCATTTTCACCACTAGGGGGTATCCTCGGGTCGTGACAAATGTATAGGCTATATATCCTGCTTTAAAGAACAATTCAAACATCCATTACACATATGTAACCATTAAAGCAACTACTTACAAAGGAAGCCCGTTCGTATCGTCATACCAACACCACTTGCAAACATACCTCACACCATTACCATTATTAAACAATTGTTCATTTAGGACTCGAACCCATTGTCTAACAAAGGCATTCACGCAATTCAATGTATTATGCCTCAAACCCATTTATCTAATTAAACCACCAAGTTTACAATTCAAATCACTGTTTAGCCAACGAGTCCGTCACATAACTAATTACCAATGATTCATAAGGTTTAGGCAAAATCCTTAGTTACAAACATAATTCAACATGTGACTATTTTATTCTCTTAGACATTTTCACAAACACATTGAGGGCATAACTTTACCATGTCCAAAACTAAAGTAAAAACTATCAAGTTTAGGATTAACCATGACCTAATTGTTAAACCATAATTACCAAGAACCCACATGTGTAAAACAGACATTAAATCATGTATATTCTCAGTTTAAACAAAGAGTAAACAATACACAACAATATGCAACAAAACCCTCAACATTAGATTTCAAAACTACCCTTAATGATTCATAAGCAAACCTTTAAACATATGATTTTCATGAACTAACAATGAGGGAAGAGTCACATGCCTTATTCATGATGATTCACAAAAAGAACATGACTCTTGAGCCTCTAGATGAGCACATTGTTGAAACCCTAGCCCAATCTTCAAGAAAGTGTTTAGAGAGGATTTTGATAGCATTTTGATTCTTCCAAGTGTGTTATAAGAGGCCAAAAAGTGTTATAAGACGTGGGGTCTTAATGGTTTTAGGGTGGAAATATCAAGAATTCAATAAACTTAAAAGGTGGAAAAATGGGAAGGAGGGTACAACTTGGATCCCCTAACTCATACACAGACATACGAGTGGTACCCACCTCTCGTACTCTAGACAGAAAGTTGGACTCCAAAACTTTCTAACATACATTATCATAGAACAACTACCATCCATAACATACGATTAGTACCCTAGAATTGTACCGTAGGAAACCTACCAAGGGCTTAACACACTGAGCAACATACGAGTCGCTCTCCTATCTCATATCATCAACATACGACCCTTATGATTTCCATTTGTGCCCTGGGCAGAAAACAACAAAAACAATACTTAGTAACATACAACTAAGACCTCTAAACCATATCCACATCATACGACAGGTAAGCAAGAGTCTTTATGATTTTTAGAAAGGTTAAACTCAGGAAATTTGTAAGAGTCAAAAGCAAAGGTGTTTCAATTCTCCCCCACTAGGATCATTCATCCTTGAATGACAGGTAAAGGAATGCAGAAGCGCGAGTTCCACAAAATATTACCTATCAAACTTCCCTTTAACAAAATTAAAAAACAAATATGACAACGAATCACCATTCCTTTAAGAAAATCAATAAATACCTTGAGCACAAATATCTGGAATAGGGAACAAATGCGGATACCTGGAATTTATGTCCTCTTCCACCTCCCAAGTAGCATCTTCTACCTTATGGTTCCTCTATAAAACCTTTATCGAAGCCACATCCTTCGTCCGCCACTAATAAACTTGACGATCAAAGATCTGAGTGAGGACCAAATCATAAGATAAGGAATCCAAAATACGTAACCATTCCAAAGAAACTACTGATGAAGGATCACCCACACATTTTATCAACATAGAGACATAGAATACTGGATGAATGTCGCTCAAACTCGAAGCCAACTCCAATTCGTAGGAAACATTGCCAACCCTATTCAAAACCAAGTATGGACCAACATAGCAGGGACTTAGCGTCCCCTTCTTACGATATCTCATTACTTTCTTCATGGGAGAAACCTTCAAGAACACCCAATCACCAACCTTAACCTTCAACTCCCTACATCCTATATCTGCATAGGAATTTTTGTGACTTTGACCGTCTTCAATCTATAAAATAATACCTTCACCTTTTACAAGGCTTGATTAACCAAATAAAGGCCAAACAACTTTCCCTTACCGACCTCATACCACCCAATAGGAGAATGATATATCCTACCTTACAACACCTCAAAAGTGGCCATACCATTGCTAAAGTGATAACAATTATTGTATGAAAATTCTATAAGAGGCAAATGGTTAACCCAACTACCACAATAGTTAATCAATCAACTGCAAAGCATATCTTGCAAAGTCTAAATAGTCCTCTTTACTTTTCCATTTGACTGTGGGTGGAAAATGGTAATAAGGCACACTTTAGTTCCAAAACCTTTCTAAAATAATCCCCAAAAATAAGATAAAAAGAGAGTACCACAATTCGAAATGGTAGAAACCAGAGAACCATGCAACTTCACAATTTCTGCAAGATACAACTTGGCATAATCCTCAGTCGAATAACTAGTCCTCACAGTCAAGAAGTAAGTGGACTTGGTCATCCTATTCACAATGACCCTAATCGAATCACACTGATATCGAGACTGAGAAAGACTGATTATAAAATCCATATTAATTACCTATCACTTCCTCTAGGGCAACTCAATCTCTTGGTATAAATCTCTGTGTCTCATGAGGTCTACTTTCACTTTTTGACACACCATGCTCTTAGCCACATAGTTGCCCATATCTCATTTTATATTATTCCACCAATATAAAACGTTAACATCATGATACATCTTTAACCAAAATCATTTATCATAGACCATCAATGTCTGGTACACATAACCTGCCTTGGTACCTCAAGATACTATTATCACCAATCACAAAGTCAACAACCTTTTGTTGACTCATGTCTTAGTTCTTTAGCAATGCAAGACACCTCCTTTGCATGAGATTTAGTTCTTTCTGAGCAAACACATAAACGCATACTATAGGCTCTTATGAGAAGAAAAGATGGAAAATGATCCCCATAGATATAGTGACACCAGATCTTTAACGCAAATACCACCGCTACCAACTCTAAATCATGAGTAGGTTAGTTCTTCTCAAGAAATTTCAACTGCCTATAAGCATAGGACACCACCCTACAATGCTGCCAACATATAACCTAGCCTAACACGAGAATTATCATAATACACTACAAAACAATCATTACCCTCGGGCAAGGTCAAAATTGGAGCTAAAGTCAGCTTACCCTTTAACTTTTCAATACTTCCCTAATAAGCATCAAACTACAGGTTCTTCACCTTCTATTGGGTCAATCTATTCAATGGGGCATCTATAGTCAAAAAATATTCCACAAATCTCCTATAGTAGCTAGCTAAACCCTAGACGCTCCAAGTAACGACTGGAGTCACGAATTTAGGCTACTTTTTAACCACTGTAACCTTTTGTGGATCCATCATAATTCCTTTACTAGAGATAACATGAACCAAAAAAGTCATAGCCTTCAACAATAACTCACACTTTGAGAACTTAGCATACAAATATTGATCCTTCAAGGTCTGTAACTAAGCATGGAGATGATCGACATGATTTGCCTCACTCTTAGAGTACACCAGAATATCATCTGTGAACACAATGTAAAATAAATCCAAAAACTGATGAAAGACCCTTTTCATCAAATCTATAAATATTGTTAGAGCATTGGCCAAAAGAAATAACTAGGAACTCATCGTGACCATACCGGGTCTTGAAGGTAGTCTTAAGAATATACACTTCCCTAATATTAAGCTGACGATAATCCGACCTACGATCATTCTTAGAGAAACACTTTGCACCTTAAAGCTTATCAAACAAGTCATCAATCCTAGGAAGAGGATACTTATTCTTTACAGTCACCTTATTCAGCTGACGATAATCAATACAATTTTGAATAAAACCATGCTTCTTATGTATGAACAATACAGGAGCACCCCGAGGAGACATACTAGGACAGATAATACCTTTATCCAAGAGATACTTTAGTTTTTTCTTAAGCTAATTCAATTTAGTTGGAGCCATATTATAAGGAGACATAAGGATAGAAAAAGTGTCCAGAAAAAATCAATCCCAAAATTAATTTCCACATTGGGAGGAACACCAGGAAGATTATTAGGAAAAATCTCAGGAAACTCATTAACTACATGGATGGATTCTAGAGAAGGACCCTTCGAGTTAGAATCTTTAACTCAGACAAAATGAAACACACCCTTTGAAAATTAACTTTTGGGCTCAAAGATTTGTGATGAACCTTCACTAAAGCACTAAATAACCCCCTTCCCATACAATGACTGGCTCATTAAGAAATTTAAATATGACCTTATGGGTCTGATAATCTAAAGAAGGATAGCATAAATACAAATAATCCATCCCCAATATGACTTCAAAGTCAACCATATCAAACTCTATCAAATCCAAAAGAGTTTCTCTACCACTAAAAGATACCACACACCCCCAATAACTCTTTTAGCAATCATAAAGTGATGAGTGGTAATTTCACCACTCATTCGTGCACATTACCATGTTATTAAGGAATAAATGAGACATAATTGTGATTAAATAAACTATTATCTGCGTTTTGTAAGTATATTATTAATGAGATGGAAAGATGGGTATTAGAGCTAAAAGGGACTAAAAAGAAGCAAAGAAGTGCAGCTAAAGAAGTAGAATAGACATAGCCTTAGTTACCGCATTCGGGTTCTGTCAAGATGGTCAGGATATGACTATTGTGTAGAATTAACCACGATTGTAGTAGGCACAATCACGAAAAAAATTACGCGATCGTGGCTTAGTAGAAAATCAACCCAAGGGCAAATCCATAACTGTACATAGTTGTTCCCAAATTTTCCCTAAAGAAGACTCAAACCCTATCATTTCCACATTATTACATTCTACAATCCCTAATTTATTGAACATTTTTCTAGCTCTTATCCTGCTTACTTGGAGAAGAAAATATTGTATTAATTTTGGGGGAATAATACATAGGAGTAGCTTCCAAGTGAAGGATTATCTCATTCCCATTGAAGTATTGTGGATATTAAAAGTTTGAACTAATATTCAATAAGTCTTTCATAGATCATATCAATGGAGGTTATTGGGTATATCTTGCTTATTATTTCTATGTGTTGCTAGTTCTTCCTCTTGGAATTATACTAGATTAGAGTGTAAATATATATGAGATGTGATTTGTTTATGCATTTACTAGTTTGTGATGTTTGGTTCCACTATTTCTTGAGTAAATTGGTTGGGATTTATGGGTGAAAGCATCGAATACCTAAATGGGTTTGATGGATGAAAATCCCATGCTCTTAAAATCTCAAGCCATCCTTGATATATGGGTTTGGGTGAGCAATAGGATCCCTCGTCATCCTTGAAAGAGGGATGTAGGAACCAAGGTAATAGTAGACAATTATTTAGTTTATTTTGCTAATTTTCACTATCATTGACATAAGGGTGATTATGAAGTGACTTTACTTAGGACACCATTTTAGAAATATGGGTGTCTAATTGAAGTATTAGGTGGTTTTTGTTGAAGCACTCATTATGTACTCGAAAGGATCAATGAGTGATACCCTTGAGGTTTTGTTGAAAAACTAGAGTCAAGTATTTCCAACCTAGCCTAACGCACCACCAACATTAAGAACTTACATCAAGTATTCACACACCCATGCATAAGTTTCCCCTAGGAAAGCATAATCCCATGATCTGTGCTTAATTATTTAGACTAATTGTTAGTAGCCCCAAATTAATACTTGAAAACCCCAAATAGAAACTTTAGTTGTGATATTTTCCAAACCCCACATTTTTATTATCTGGTATAATTGGTTTGAATTTAGAAAGTATCCAATGTTTCAGGATAATTTTATAGCCACTCATATTGTTCCTCATGTATTCGACCCGGACTCAAAATTGGGTAAATATATTGACAACGTCTGCCTTACACTTAAATTGATGTGTAAGTTAAGCATTATCATAGAGTCACCAACCATTGTAGGAATAGAAAAAGGATAAAGAATAAACTGGGGGACAAAACAAAAATTCGCAACCACAAACAGTGCCAGATAAAAAAGAGTAGACCCTGGATCAAGTAAATAATACACGTCATGGGTGAAGAGTTTCAACATATCAGTAACGACTTCAAGAGATGCCTTAGAATCCTAGCGATACGTAAGATCATAAAAGTAATTTCGGCCAGTGCCGTATCAGAAGTACAAGCAGATACAGAAGCAGCACCCTTTGGTGTAGGAATAGATTAAGAGGCAACAGGAACCTTGTTAGCGCCAGAAGCTATTCTAGAACAATGGTCATGCTGCATAAAATCAATCTACCCACCATAAAAACATTTGTTCTTCTCTTTGTCATAGAACCCATGGTGCGACCGCCCACAAGATATACAAGGAGTGTGGGGTGAAACCAACTGAACCTCACTAGCCTAAGATTTGGCACCCAGTGCTTAAAACCCACCATTATTCTGAGACTGACCATAACCCGATGGTTTCTGGTAAGGAGAAATAGCCATGGATAAAGAACCAACCCCTCATCACACTTCTTCTTTAGTCACTTACCACTATCGCTACCACTTTTCTTAGATGATATAAATTTCTTCCCCTGTCTCTTACTAAACTTAACCAACTTCCTCTCCTCTTACCCTACCTACTACATGTACACAACCAGCCTGGATATATCCATGTCCTTCTTAAACAATGGAGCCTTACTTTCAAGGATCTACTCCCATGAAAATCCTAAAATAAACATACGGATTCTAGCCCGCATGCTTGAAATCAACTCTGGAGATACCACAATAACTGGTGAAACTTTAAGGCATACTCCTTGATTGACCTCCTACCTTGCCTCAACTTCACAAATCTTCTGTTTTCACCTCCAACAACTCCTGAGGAATGAAGCGGTCTAAAAATACACGAGAGAAATCCTTCCAAAGAGATGACTTAGATTCGTTATCTCTTCCCTAATCCCATTCCTCATTCCACTCATATGCCACATCCTTCATCTTGTAGGTGAAAAACTACATCCCCTTCACCTTAGTGGCATACATAATACGGAAGATCATTTCCATCCCATCTAGAAACCTTGAGGATCCCCCTCAACCATAACACCAGTAAAGGTAGAAGGATTCAACCTCATGTACTGGCGAACCCTTGTGGCCTCAAGAAAGTGGAGTAATAGGAACACCACGCTTAGACTGAGTAGGTACCTATTAAGTAAACATATTAATAGACTGATGTAACTTAGCATTTGTCACTTCAGCCTAAGGAGTTTGAGAAGGACAAGAGGGAACCAATGGGACTCTAGGATAGTAAAAAATTAGACCCCTAGACCGGGTGTGGACACAAAAAGTAGAGTGTGTCCTATAAGCATTGTCCCCAGTTGGGACAAAAGAGTTTTTGTGAACTTCAGATAGTCGAGGAATGATCTGAAAACTGAAAAAATAGGAATTAGAGAGCTTTTTCGGACTTACACACCACTGCTTGAAAATAAAACACAAGAAAAAAAACATTCCTAAATGTTTTGTAGCCTCTCCCTTATAAGTGTGGTGGACTACACACCCTTAAAAGAGACTCCACTCGAAACGGCTTTGTGGACTCCCAATTGACCATGAAACTAGGGCTTTAATACCAACTTCACACAACTCAAACCAGGGTCTTGCATAATCGGCATCTCAAGTCCAATAAGGAGCGGAGATCACCCCTAATATCTAATCCAACCAACCAACATATACGATGAGACAGAAGAATTCCAAACATATAATAAAATAGAGATTGTTTAGAAAGTAAATTATGTTAGGATAGGTTATAACCAAGACCAACCCAACAAATTCAACCATCCAAACCAAACAAACAACCATAGAACAATAACCAAATCCATATACATTCCATAACATACTGAAGTTCATAGTTTGTCCATACAAAGCCTTTAAACCAATTCAAGAATATTCAGTTGGGACCTGCCCCAGACCATACACAAAACCAATACCCTAGTCTAAACAAATAAAGACATAAGAAAACTCAAAGCAAGAAGTTGATCCTTCCAAAGTATGTTAGCTCACCACTTCAAGTCAACACAAGATGTACCCAAGTACAAGTCACTTAGCATGAGGCCGATACTATGACCAGTCCCTACATTGTGTGGGGATACAATATTCAAAGACGATTAGCATATGGAGCACTAGCATGTAACTCAAGGATAAGGATAATATAATGCCAACAGTACAAAACCAATCAACCAATGTAGATAAATTATACAATACATACATATATATATATAATCCATATCGGGATAGGGAACAAGATTAGAATGAACTTTGAAAACCTTAATTTGGGCTATGTACCAAAACTGTCATATATCAAGACACCCATGGTCTATATGGGCATAATTCTCTGATAACTAGAAGGGTCCCAATGCGTGAAACCGCATGAATCAGAGAATATCCATAACTGTATATACCTATATAGGGGACTCAAACCTCCCAACATAATCAATGTGACATAAGAACAAAAACATTTATTATGGGGGACTCGAAAAACATGGTAACAAATACGCCCATACCGACTAGCGCAGTTTCCAGTATTAGTCCTTTGCACTTCCACTTTCACAAGCCATCTACATATCCCACTTTAAAGCCTAATTAAACCGTCCATTATACATACACAGCCATTAAACAATTACTTACAAAGGCATCCCGTTGGAATTGTCATACCAACAACACTTGTAAGCATACCAAATGCCATTACCATTATTTAGCAACTGTTCATTTGGGACTCAAACCCATTGTCTAACAAACACATTAACTCAATTCAATGTGTTGGGAGTCAAACCCTTTTATCCAATTAAACTACCAAGGTTAAAATTCAAATTAGTGTATAGCTAACAAGGACATCATAAAACCAATTACCAATAATTAACAATCTTTTGGCCAATGTCTTAGTTAAAAAAAAGTCAACATATTACTATTTGGTTCTCTTAGATATTTTCACGAACACATTGAGGGCATACCTTTACTAAGACCAATATCAAAGTAACAACTACCAAGTTTAAGGTTAGCCATGATCCAATTAGTAAACCATAATTACCAAGCACCCATATCTGCAAAACCATCATTAAAATATGTTTATTCACAATTTAAACCAAGAGTAAGCAATACTCAAAATATGCAACAAAACCCTCAACATTGGATTTCAAAACCACCCTTAATGATTCTTAAACAAAGATTTAAACACATGATTTCATGATATAACAATGAGAAACGAGTCACAAGCCTTATTGTCGAATATTTATAGAAAGAACTTGACTCTTGAGCCTCTTGATCAACACCATGTAAAAACCCTAGACTAATCTCTAGGAGAGAGTTTAGAGAGGATTTTGAGAGAGTTTTGATCTTTCCAAGTGTGTTATGAGAGGACACAAATTTTAATAAGATGTCGGGTCTTAAGGATTTTGGGGTGGGGAATGTCTGAAATTCTCTAAGTTTAAAAGCTTAAAAATATACACAAAAGGGAACGACGTCGCCCTGCTAACTTGTACACACAACATACGAGCAGTACCCACCACTCATACCCTAGGCAAAAAGTTGGAATCCAATCCTATACAATATATAGCTTCATAGACCAAATAGTATACACAACATACAATTAGTATCCAAGAATTGTATCCTGGGCAACCTACCAAGGTCTTAACACACTAAGCATCGTACGAGTGGCTCTCCTATCTCATACCATTAACATACAGCCCTTATAATGTCCATTCATATCATGGATAGAAAATAACTAAAACTACACTTAATAACATACTACCAACACCCTAAACCATACTTACATCATTTGACAAGTAATCATGAGTTGTATAATGATCAGAAAGCTCAAAATCAGGAAATTTCTATGGGTCACAAGCCAAGGTATTCTAAGCCAACTCATTAAACTAAGCATCATGCTCTTCAACTGTCATGGTGCCCTTCTCTAATCTAGAGAACTGATCCATCAAACAATCTTTTAGATTGTAAGGCATGTATATCTCTATGAATATCTTCAAGAACTAAGTCGAAGACAAAAGAGAACATCTAGCTGCTCTAGAATCCATATAACCTATCCACCAATGTTGAGTAGCCAAATCCAATTAAAATATGGTGTAATCCAAACCACGAGACTCCATAAGGCCTAAATTATAGAGCCTACCCTCATAAGCCATTAGAAACTATATGCGTCCTCGACCACAGCAATAAAAAATCTAGGCGGAGCCAATCTAAAGAATTTACCGAACATATTCTATTCTTGAGAAGACATAGTACGTTGAACAACCACTGATTGAGCAACTACTAGTGTAGGAGAAACCTCAACTCTATAAGCTACAGCTACAGGTTGTGCCCCCAACTCAGTACGTCTCTAATCTATAGACTATTCACCATCAGATGGTGCACTACCAACTAAACCTAAAAATGAAACCAACATATCAATATTGAAGAAAAAATAAAACCTTATGGAGCCTAGGATGGTCCCTAGCCCACCACTCACTGGGGTAGAAGAATATCTAGCTCAGAAGATGGAATAGGACCTGGGGAAGGTAGTGTATCCTTGATCCTAGATAGGGATATATCATGCGGATATCCAGGACCTCTAGTTCATCCATGAATAGCAGTAGGATCCCTAAACTCTATCTTGGAACCCTCATCTTATATAGCGATAGCACGTGCCCTAGCCATCTACAAAAGAGTAAAGTTAAGGGAATACTTCAGCAAACCAACTTAGAATCATTCCTTTATATGGGTGAAAGAAGTGAAGAAATCCTTGAAATATCGCATAGCCTTCATAAGATAGGAAACGAACATCATCATTCTAATCTGTAGGCTCTACTAGACATTATCTCTTGTACTAACAATACCGATGAAATCTAGTATCTAATATCAACTTTTCACAACCCATTTTATGAGTCGTGGTAGCACTAACTAAATCCTGCTAGTAAGTAATCCAAACCATAACCCAGATCTAACTCAATGGGTTAGTTAAATAGGAAATGTCGATCATATGGGAAACACAAGAACACAATTTTTAAATAAGGAAAGAGTTTAAATAGATAAATTTATCAATGGAAAATACCATCTAATGACCTGGTAGACCCAGTACAAGAGCATCTGATGACAATAATACAACTTCAAATGATTAGAATAGTCAACAACATCTGTTTTAAAAATATATTAAATGTAAATATGAAGGGGAATGGGTGACTCAAACTCTAAGAGCTCACCCTATCTTCGAATAATAGACACCGCACAAACATGAATTAATGGAAGCAACTAGTACTCGAATTTGCACCAACAAGTTACACAAGTATAGTATGAGTAGAAAAACAATGGGTACTTAGTAGGCATCTTTGGCCAACTAAGCTAAATCATGAAATAAGTGTGATAAAATGCAAGATAACATAACTAAGTCAAGGTACAAAAACAAACCTAAATCATCTCCAATACTGTTGTACATAACACATAATTTAATCGAAATTACAATATAACATAAGGCATTAACACATTCCAATATCGATATACCTAATAAGTAAACAATTAGGAATAATAACTTATCATAAAGTATCATCACAAACAACCATAACTACAAAATTAGCTCGCATATGCCAATTTGTGCAGAAAAGTAAAGAACTCATCACAACCTCCCATACGACTGGAGAGTGCACTAAATAGAAGAATAAATTAATCAACAGTTAGCAACCTTATCATTGATACTCAAAAGTCACTATTTATGAACTAACCATCTTTTATTCACTAATTCATTTCATAGCTAGTCATTATATAACCTCTAGTCGTCATTCAACAACTATTCACCACATATCCACTAATAGTTACCTATCAACTAGACAATATTTATTAACTAACAACCCTTCACCAATTAATCCACATTTATCAACTACTCATTATTAGTCACTGAAACAATATTCACAACTAATCCTTACTTATCACTAATCAACAATTATACCACTTTATAATTAATTATAACTAACTCTCACAAGTTCACTAATTATCATTTTTACAACTTTTGGGCAATAGCCCATACCTTTAATATCAACATCATACCCAACTACTTAAAAGTATATCTATACATATATAATAGCCATTCATAGGGCGTAGCCAGACTCGAACTAGTAGATATACACAGAAAATCAATATAATCACCCTCTAGCATTATCGAGCATCATTATCTTCATAATAACCATCCTCTGGCATAGCCAGGCATCATTATCTTTCTAATAACCATCCTTCGACATTTCCAAATATCAATATCACCATAATTTCTCCAGTATTTTTGGGTATAAATGTTTCATCATAATGATCTCTGGCCTTGCCAGATATCAATATCATCATAGTATCCTTCGGCTTCACCAAGTAACTATATCATCATAATATACTCCGACATTACTGGGTATCAATGTATTATTATAATGTCATTTGATGTTGGGTATCGATGTATCATTGTAATGTCCTCTGGCCTTGACGAGTATTAATGTATCATCATAATATCCTCTACCCTTTCCAAGTATAAATATCATCATCATATTCTCCAACCTCGTTGGGTATAATCAATATCAATAACATCTTTTGGTATTTAATTGGGTATATAATCAATGCCATAAGTGTGAATATAGTCAAGCATCAAAATTTCTAACATAATTCATGGCACAATATTGTTAAATAAATCTGAATGGCAATATAACACAAATAATAACATAATTTCTATGATCATCAAAAAAAATGCTTTCTAACATGATTACTAGCATAATTGTTTAGCATGATCATAGTCATAAGCAATATCATAAGCAACGACATATAAATAACATGGTGAAACGCTTATCATTAACATAATAGATAGCTTATCAATAGATTGAGAAATTGATAATCCAAAATATAATCTATAGCATATTCATAACATAATCAATAACATAATTTAGCTCACTCAATGGTGTATTTGATTGCCCAAATAGTAGAAAAAGTAATAGCTTAATAAGTATCTCAACATAAGCTTAACCAACAATCATATATATGACATAGTCGTCTAGGCATTTCTTCTAATGGAATCTATCATAACCAACAAGTACCAAGGTTCCTCAATATTGCCTCAAAAGGGCATTCTCTTAGCATTTAATAAGAGTATAAGTGTCTCAAGATAACTATTCATCATTCTAGGCTTAAGGTGGGTCTAGATCCTACTTTTAAATCCTCAAAATATGTTTGAAGTCAAATTCTACCCCAGACTAGGCTAAGGTATCTAAATCCACTCTTAGATGTATATCAAGCGGCAATTAGTCCTAAGGAAACAGTTCTTCCCAAGCACTACAACTAAATCAACATACCAACTAAGGAAACTTCTATTTGTGCAAGAAACTAAGGACAAACTTACCCTAGGAATGAGTAACAAGTCACCCTCATCGAACGAGAGTAATTTAGATACCTCTCAACCTAAACATGGGACATAAAGTCTAATTACCTAGGGTTTAAGAAACCATACTATGCATTCCAATTCTATGATTTCAAATATCTTAAACGGTCCAACTTGTCCAATGTCTTCTATATCATCAACCAACACATAAAACCCCTCCCAATCTAACAACTTATCATAAATACACAATGACATCATTCAATCTAATAAGGTATAAGCCTAGACTACCTCAACGTCAACGATAGATCATGAACCATTAAACTACTTCTTTTCCCTTTTGAGAAGCCTCCTTAAGAGGCCAATCTATTAAAATCAAATTCTACTCTTTAATACGAGACTATCAATAATCATATTGTACCATTATCCTTCGATTAAAATATCACCTCAAAACTCCATGTGGTCCTACTTATAAAAATCAAGTTTCCAAGACCATCCCAAAATTCATACAAGCATAAGGAATCATAAACCTAAAAATGGGTCTAAGCCAAGATAAATTAAGGATAAAATAAGCCCTAATGCTTTTGTGGTTTTGAGAAAATAATTAAGAAATTTCACTAAGAAACGTGTGAATTCTATCTCAAGTAGGAAGATAATCGTGAAAATAAATATTAATCTATCTTCCCAAGCCCCCATAAGTTTCAATGTGATCATCCACACTATTCTTGGGTTTAACTCTCAAGGGGAAGGATGGAAACTGCCATAAATTGTGGAAAATGGCTCTATTTATACCTAGTCCAGGTTCTCTGGAGTTACTATCGGGACCACGAGGTGTGTAATCTCCATATTTTGTAGAAGCATACACTAGTCATTATCGCAAAACCTACTGTGTGATCATACTACCATGATTGTGACCCAAGGATGGCTATCGCAGTTGCATCAGTTGACAACAGAAACTTTAAAATTCTGCTAAGTTTCTATAAAGACCTCGGAGTTCATTCTGAATCCCATATACGCAAATGAACTATGTGACCAAGTCAAATTCAATATTTCAAATGTGATTGCATAATCAGAATCTTCATCTGAGGTCATTTCGACCAAATGTAGGTCCCACACCTATATTTCCAATTTTTCAACTTTCGTACTAATAAGGCAAAATGAGTTCATATGTCTTGGCACCTAAAATAAATGTTTACCTACACTAAAATTAATAATTTGGAGTTGCTGGTGCAGTCAAAATTTGTATTCATGGTCATTTTACTGAAGTTTTTACTTGGTGGCCATTTGAAACCAATAAAGACTTTTAAATAGGGAATTGACTTTAAAAACCAAACGAACTGCCTTGTAATTGAACTATCCACTCTAACATGTCATAAAAGACTTGGAGAAGAGATGGGAAATCTCTAATGGCAAAAATATTAGGAAATATTTAAAATTACTTGAAGGATCATTAAATAACACCGAGCCCCCATCAACCCAGTGGATGCAAATATTAGAAAAGCTAAGATAAGAAGTATAAATAGCTCTTATCTATGCCAATCTCAATGTCATGATCCAATTTATTATGTCAAGATGGTTCCTATTATAAACCACCATTAGGCAAGCCAAACCCATAATTTGGAACGATTAGTAACGGACTACCTAAAAAGGTAAAGAAAATAGTGTGAAATGGTGTAATAAAAGATTAAGTACATAATATAGTCCAAAAACCTGATCTATCAGTACAAGAGCTTCTACTATAGTAAGAGTAAAACAGTGAAAAACCAAGGAAATTACATAGCTTAGAGACTAGTTTAGTACACAGGAAGGAGGAAGATAATACACCAAACGCCAAGAGATCACTCTATCTCAGAACCATGGATACTCCATATGATGCTCATCAACAATGATAACCTATACTATGATATGTAGGTTGCAGAAGTGTAGTTAGCATACGAAATGAATGGTCCTCCATAGGAAAATACCAACTGAGCTCCAAAGATAATACATATATACAATATATAAACAAAAGTTGAACTACACCTATATGTCTAGCATTACATAATAAAGCTAGTGAGATATTAAGGGCAACTATTCTACTCATAGCAAAGAAACTAGCATAATAAGTTAAACGAATTATCTAGGAATAACTATCTTACTCCATCTATACTCGGGAATCTCAACAGTATATCGTATATCCCTAGACAATATAAAAATGAAGGGCAAAAAATCAATATATAATAATATAAAAGGTTAAGGGATAAAAATACAATCTTAATAAATAAAGGAAGTGACTTAGGTTAATACCATAGCTACAGATAGCTATATATGCACAAACACACACACAAAAAAACAAGGTTAACTAAAGTACAATCTAAATCATCAGAATACAATTTTAAGACCTCATAATCATAGAAGGAACTAGTGCTAGTATACTCAGGGTTTCTAATCCATATATCTAATCATGATTTAGTCATGCATAATAATAAAATCATAAGATAGAAGAGCCAGAATCATACCTCAAATTTTGATACCTAATTAATAAACAATCTACCATAAATTATCCATAACACTGACAAAACTACCATGAGTAACAAACTAGTTCAAACAACCAATACCAAGGTGAGTATTTCATGTACCTGATCAATGCCCAAACTATATCTTTAATTAAGGATAAGTTGGTCATTCTCAAGTAAAGTAACCTAACTAGGTTGGGATTGAACCCACAGGGAAGATGCAAATTTGTATCTCTAGTTTTGCTGATCTAAACAGACAGAACTAAAAGTAAATAGGGGGTTTATTGTTGTAATCTAAAACAAGTGGCAAATCTCAATTTTGGTTGCAATTAGGAGATGATAAACTCTAGGATTGTGTTTCCCATGGCTTCTCAACTCAGTAGATTTATCGTGCTATATTGAACCAATCCAGTACCTTGTATGCTGAATATAATAAGTTATGTAGCATCAGCTGCCTTGTGGACTCAATGACGAATTTTATCCTTTACCTTTTGAGTCTTAGGATGTTGTGTTACTAACCCTAATCCTAGATCCCAATTCACTATTACCCTTTGAGTCTCAAGTTATTAGATGATAGATTACCATCTCACATTGATGATACTGATTATCCTAGATCGACAATTAATCTTCAAATTATTATTGTAATTATCTTTTCCTAGTCACTCTTATTATTTGTAACTGCTAAGACATCCATTAAACTGAAGACAATGGAATACATGCGAAGATATTGGTTTAGAACAACTTATTTCTTCTTCTACTTCGTTAATATGCCAGGGTTCCCATACTCCAAGCTAAGGGATTTAGACACTCATGCTTGTGAAATAATTAATAAAATATATAATGAAAAGCAATAACCGATATCACTATGATAAACAGGTAAAACCCAAAGCAAACAACTGAATTATTAATTAAAATCAAGAACAAAGTAATCCCAATATAAAAATTTGAATATTGGAATCAAATATATGTTTGCGAATATCTATAGTGCATAAACTAACTTCAAAATGTCATAAGGGTATTTATAGGATTTAAGGAAACCTTAAAAATCAAAACCCAAATAAAAAAGGAAAATTGAGGTCATGGTCACTTACTTGGAACATATATAGACCATATGTACTACATAAGGATTGTTTGTGGTCCTAAGTAAATGCCAAAACTCCTGGACTTTGACCTCTGTCACTTACTTTAGTCACATACAGGTAGTATGTACCATATACCGATCGTATGTGCTCTTACTAAGCTACAGAGTATTCTTTTTCCTAATTTTGTGCCCCTGAACTTCAAGTTCTTAAACAATTTTGGTCACCTATTCTCGATAAGTGGCACATACCCCTAGAATTACCTATGTAAGTATCCCAAAACCTCAATTTTCATCTTTTTCTTCATCTTTTCATCTAAAACAAAATCCCCTGCAAAATATACCCAAAACAGATCATATCTATGAAAATAACCAAAGAAACTTGCATATTTTCATCCATTTAGACATCGAAAGTGATATAAGTCTATAGCACATCAACAACCTCAACATAAAAAGTTTGCCTATCCTCAGCAAAGACAACAAAAGAAAACAAAACATGAATCTTAACTAAGAGAATCTATGGCAATCAATCATCACTTTAAGCTCAAACATATTACCCCCTTCTTATATAAACAATTCAAAACCAACTGTGTGCAAACATGAAGCACAACAATGTGACACAAAAGAATCATGGTATGAAAATCATATTAGAAACATATAAACATGAATATATACAAGTTACACTCCCCAGAAGTAAGCAACCAACTTTACAACCCATGTGTCATCACAATAAAGAAGGCCCACTCACTCATATGAAATAGGCATGTTAATGCGGGATGGTCACCAGACAATCATGCTCAAAATAGAAGTTCTACCAATACACATCAAATACCATATTCTCTCCTTTATTTTTAGACAGTGAAGTTAGATCGCTACAGGACTTTACTCGGCTTTTAATATAGGCTTGGGGGTTGGTATGGTACATATGGATATATAAAGTGAGTAAGACTCTTTGGAACTACACTATCTTTAAGGGCCACACTTTATCCAATTTCTTTTATTCCACCCTTATTTCTCCCTTTTTAATCTTTAATGCACATTTAGGTTAGGTGTGGTTTCCTTCATTCATTTTTTTTTGTTTTTCGTATTAATTTTTTACTACTACACCCAGCCATACTATATTTTCTCTTATTCTAACTTTTTCATTCCCACTTTACATTATGCACCCCTATGATAGTCACGCTTAACCTAGGCTATTTTCTTGAGTTAAGGTGCATAATGTCCAAGGAGGACCAGGGCCAAAACAGGTTCATTATAACACAAATGGGAAGGTGAAAGGTGAAAACATAGAAATAGGCTATAAGGCTCAAAAATTGGAATCAGGGGATATTATCTCACATTGAGAAGGTCATTCAGGGTATAAGTGGACTAATATAATAAAAGGACAATGATCTTTTCCAAATAAAGTATCCTACAACATAGGCATGACTAATCAGGCAACTTCTGGATTTAACACACAAAGGAAAGTAAGTAGCATCGCATCTCAGACGCACATGGAATAGAGTCACATCATAAGCTACTATCTATTAGGTTCATGAACAAGTTAGCTATTAATCATGTCCCTAATCTAATGCCACAACATGACCCACAATGGTCACTCAAATACACATTGACACACTCTATAAATAATTTTTTGAAGGTGAATCATTTTTTCTCAAAAAGGGATGAAAACTACCTTAAATACTTATGAATATCCTAATTACACAAAAACAAACACAATATGAAATAAAGCATATCCCGATACAAATTTTAAAACCTAGACTCGTTTGTTCTACAATAATACCACGACTGATAGGAAAAGAATTGCAGCAATAAAAACCTATAGTGGCTATGGTATACTCTACGTCTAAGTAAAAACTACGCACTATCCCCATTGCATATAAATAATACAAAGCAAAGGAATAACAACATACTTGGGATGCACAAAGCGTTCATGTAGTGATCACCCTCAGGTAAAGGTATGAAAGTTGCAGAGGTAGTTCTTATGCATTACTTGATGATGCACCCATTACTATCTAGATAAGCCTCTTCCTATTAGTCACTATAGTCTCTTGTGAATCAGGTCTTGCCCATGTTAGGGCCTGGTCAAATAAAATATTGGGATCCTTTGGTTCCTCTCTTGGCCTATCTTGGTTGTAACTACGGGGATCACCTCATCAATTTCCACCAATAATTTAAATATTTGGGCCCTGGTAGAGGTGTCGAATAAAAAAATTGGGGCACAACTAGAGGGATAACAGACATGTAGCTCTTAGTGAGAGAGAGTACCTTAGCTCTAAGCACATCCACCTATACCTTAATATAAACTAGACCCTGCATCTTAATGTTTATGAACCTATTCAACACTCTACTCTTAAAACCATCTATTCATTGATACAACTCAAATTGTAGCTCTAACATAGAAACCCGGTGTACAAACTCCAATCTAGCCTCAATCGTCTCTAGTATAGTGTCAACACATGGATGGATTTGTTAATATAAACTCACCACCTCGATCTTAATATTCTATAGTCAAGTGTTCGTTACTCTCTGATTGCCCACCAAGCTTATAAAAAAATTACATAAAGCTAATATCATATCTTGTACAGCATCTAAAGTGGATGGGTGAAGGCTGATGAAGATGCACCCACCAGCTTTGAAGTAGAAGTCGAGGATAATGTAGATGTAGCGAGGGGTCCCCTCACCCTGTATATTCAACTCAGTGGATTCTCTCTGCTCTTTCATCTCAAACTCCATACTAATTCCTATTCACCTCCCTAGGTATCAATAGGCTCTACATAAATTGATGGGCCCTCAGGCAGGGCCAGTGGAATTATAGTGGGTACATGGAGTTTCTTGGGAAGGTTTGGTACCTCTAGCACATCAGCCTCATAACATAACCTTTGGATAAGATATGGGAATGACAGTTATAGTATCACCAAAATCTTTCTTATAAAGATCACCAGATAATAGCTATAAAGTAAATCCCATATCTATCCATCATGGTTGTAGTCAGTGCAACTCCCTTCTAAGTCAATACATTGTCTACAATAGTTGAAAACAATCTATATCTTACAAGCAACCACCAAAACTTCACGAAAAAAGTTATTGATGCACTCTTAATCATATCTCCTCCCTTGATCCAATGGGTATCATCAACTAGAGGTGAAATATAGCTGGCAATCTATCTCGCTATCTGAAATCTCACTCTCTTTTGTGCTTAGTATTATACGTTATGTGACTGTCGTATTCAACTCTCAATTTATAATCACACTCTACCGTGGATGTTGAAGTATAATAATTTATCCTGAAGAGAACTCGATACATGGCCACCATTGAAATATCTACTATAACCCCTCTCACTAGTGTCTTATCAACCTGGGGATGCTCAGCATGTCTCGGTAGGCCCCTACATTTGGGCATAGTTGGAGATACTGTGGCATGATATAAGGCATGGAGTTCTCATACAACAGTTGGGTAGTAAGATCCCAGGGTTCTAGTCATCCAAAAGAACTGATAATGCTCAAAACCAGCCTGCAACTATTATGCTCTGCTCAACCCTGATAGATTAATATATCTATCCTTATAAATGGCCCTTTTTGGTTGGTCGATCTTTGAAATAAAACTATCTCTTCTAATACAATATTCAAAGACCTTCCATACACTATCTCGAGTTCACTTCATCAATAGGTTCCTATAAAACATATGTGGGTTCGGCAATCTGATCATACTAAGGTTGTGCCTATGAATCAGGAGCTGGCACCCAATAAAAAGACTGGTCTGTAGCTTTCTTAAACTAGGGTAGACTGATGACTGCTATAAAACTATTATACCCTTGTTAAATAGGGTACTACTAATAACTGCTCCTTATCTATTGTATCAGACTTTTCCTGGGACCCCTCCTCAGACTGGAAGTCCTATGTATCTACTGCAGGAGGTGATCTAGACTCTGCCTCCTCCTCCAAGGATGATTCATAAGATTTAGAGGCTGAACCCTATGCAACTATGACATTTACCTTCTCAGAATTCACTATTGCAAATTGCTTAGCATGAAACATAATATGATTCCTTAAGTGTGCAATATCTTGAAACACAAAATCATCCACTGGTCTATGATCACCTAAAGATCCAATAAAATAACTGCCAAAACCCCTCTCAGTCTCCCAAGTTTTCCAGATTTGATTAGTAAGATAAATCTGGTCTAGAACCTCAAAAGCTGCTTCCCCGCATAATTTCATAAATTTTTCTTCTGTGATTATATTTGTCATGACTCATAAACTGATGTTCATGGCTCTATAGAATACGATGATTGGGCACCATGCTCAGCTTCTTTTTAAACCAAAACCATGCCTCTGTATATATCGATACAGAATAATATTGTGTAAAATTATATATCTCATCTTTAAGCTATAACATCCTACCCAAATGAAAGAAAAGGTTTATGAATTACTTGTGCAACTCATTCTAAGTTCTAATGATCCTCTCAGATGTTCCCCCAACCATAAAGATACTTCTTAAGTCAATGAGAAGGGGAAAAACTTCAATCTAAGTGCCTCTTGGTCTACCCTCAAAATAGTATAAAAAGTGCATATCCCAACAAAATTAGCAAGATTCATATTTACTCCGTCTCTAGCTGAGCCTGAAAATATACCTTTCAAATTCAAAAGCAAGATCATGGCATTATTTTGGTAAAATTTAACATCATGGGGCAGTGTAGGAGGAATGATAGCTCCTATTTCCATCGGATCAATGTGTCCCATATTCTACATATTATCATACAACAAGAAGTACTGGCATACTGGTATTACATCAGCCTGAAAACCTTAAACTCTGTGTCGATTACCATCCAGTGTTGCTTGATGATCAAGTATTGGTCTTGTTCGAGCTAGCATTGCCTACTAAGCTAATCGAGCCTCCTCGACGTTCATTATCTTGTTAGCAGCATCAGCTAACATCTCTCTATCAGTTTATATACAATCTTATTTGGATCACTTTGGTATGTTGGATCGATAACAATAGGATAATCCTGAACCCCTTAAAAATAGCCTACATGTACTGGTTCAATCATAATATGATTAGGCTATAATTGTTTCTTTGGGTTAGAGGGAGCAAGGGATTACCTTGACTCTAGGTGTTAGGTATACACCGATGTATACCCAAATAGGAAATGGAAAATAAAGACCCAAAAATTCCAACAAATTTTAATTAACAAGTACACCATCTTTCATAGAAACAACACCAAAATTTTGATCAACACCCAAAACACACCTCCAATTGAGCATAAGTTGGTCGATGTCAATAAAGTAAACCAACTAGGTTTTGGTAAAACCCACAGGGAAGACATGGTTTTGTATCTCTTGTTTACTAAACTCAATTGGCAGAACTGAGAGTAAATTTGGGGTTTTTTGTTGTAATCTCAGATAAATAGCGAATCTCAAGTTTGGTTGTAATCAGTCGGCGAAGAAAACTAGGATTATTTTCCCCCTAGATTCTCAACTCGGTAGGCTTATCGTGCATTATTAAAACAACCCAGTACATTGCCTCGAAAATTTAATAAGTTATGTACCATCAACTGTCTTGTGGACACGTTGACGGATTTCATTCTTTACCTTTTGAATATCAGGATTCGTGTTATTAACCCTTATCCTAGATCATAGTTAGCTATTACCTTTTGAGTCTCAAGTTATTAGATGATAGATAACCATCGCATCTCGATGATACTGATTAGCCTACATCAATATTTAATTTTCAAATTACCATTGTAATTATCTTTTCCTTGTCACTACTCCTCTTGTGGAGTAAGTAGTAATATTTTGTAGGATCTTACCAGTTATCACTGGTAAGACATCTATTAAACCGAAGATAATATAATATATGCCAAGATAATGGTTTAGAACAACTCAGTACTTCCCCTACTTTGTCAATAAGCTAGGGTTCCCACAACCTTAGCTAAGATCTTTATATGCTCATGTTTGTGAAACAATCAACGAAATTCACAATGAAAAGCATTAAATGATATCACGATGACAACAAGTAAAACCCAAAGCAAACAGCTAAATGTTTAACTAAAATCATAAAAAACGTAATCCGAAGATCAAAATTCATATCATAGAATCAAATATATGTTTGTGAGTATCAAAAGACCATAAACTAACTACAAAACATCTTAAGGGTATTTATGGGATATAAGGAAACCCTAATAATCAAAACCCACATTAAAAAGTAAAATTAAGGTCGATGGCTACTTACTTAGGCCACATACAGACTGTATGTACTACAAAGGGGTTGTATGTGCTCCTACGTAAGTGCTAGAACTCCTACACAACTCTTGAAACTCTCTAGACTTTGACCTCTCTAACATACTTTATGTACTTAGTAAATTACAAAGCTTATTTTTTCAAGATCCTAAGCCTCTGGACTTCAAGTTCTGACACATACTTTGATTAGTTATGACAGTAAGTGGCACATGTGCCTTGAATTGCCTAACTATGTAGCCTACTACTTCAATTTTCATCTTCTTGTTTAATTTAGCATCCAAAACTTGATTTACTGTAAAACATACCCAAAACACATCATATTTCACAAAAAAACCTATGAATTTTTAACATTGGAAGTGTTATAGATTCATAGCATATCAGTTCCCCCACCATCCCATGATCAAAAGGTTCTATAAACATGTAACATACCACAAGGCATAATCATCACCCATACCTATGTAGCCCCCATAAGGCCGATAGATATAGGCGTATACTAGTGATAGGCAACGCGCATATAGAAATGAATGCAAAGTATTTAATCAATATTACAATCACCCCTCAGACTCAAAGCGGTAATATATATAGTCAATTCTCAAAATTAAACTGATCATAATTTAAGTAATACCCATAGTTAAATCAGTCATAATATATAATCCATAGCGGAAATAAAACTAGTAAATATATATAATCAATGCACTCAATGTCGTCAATATCATCAATATCATCAACACACATATATATCACATTAATAATATAATCTGTCATTGGATTTTACCCAAAATTTATATAATCAATACAACATTTTTCTCTATCCCATATCCGAGAACTATGTATACAGATATATAATAGGTGCATGAACTTACGTTTTGGCTAAAGAGTATATAAATCCCTAAATCCATTGGCAAAATTAAACTTTGGGGCTAAATCATTATAAAATAGTAAAAAGGGTCTGAATCTCCCATGACCAGAGTAAATAGCAGTATAAAAATCATAGACCAGAATTTGTCTTGATCAAATCTTTAAAACATCATTTCCAATCTCTTTACACATAGGTTGTTCATTAAGACGGTGAAATTATGATTATGAAGGAATCCATTTTTAAGGGTGACAAGTAGGCTTTAACCCCTACTTAAGAGAATTAATAACAAAATAATATTTTTATAAGAATCGCAGTATTTACCGATTTAATGATTATGAATGTACTGAATCTATGCATGCCATCAACAGTATTCAAACAACGAAACCATAAGAATCAATATATCTATAATCTACAACCACATTCTTTACAAGGGTAAACACTTCCCGGATGTCCAACCAATATCATAACATGGCCTTTGGCCCAATGATGTGCCTAAACCACAAACACATCCGAAACCCATATCAATAATCATATTCATAAGCTATTTCGTATATATAATCCATAGAATATCTACGAGGCATATCACATATATAAGGCATTGCATATCTATAGGACATATGTCATAACTATGTTTATGCATGTATTACTAAGTATGTTGATGGACCATATCATAAATCAAGTCTACATTCCATATCATAGCTACAAGCCATTAATTATAATTTAAAAATACCATCATCATTCACAAAGTAATGAAGTAACCTTATACTAAAGGTTTAATAGTCTCAACCATGCCTAACACCCATAACTAAGTCCACAAAGGCCATCTTAAGTCTTGGCCTAAGGTGGGACAGAGGAACCCACTTATAATTCCTGAACTCCATAATGAGGAAATTTATACCCTGGACTAGGGTAAGGTATCTAACTTCACATATTGATGGTAAATAAGACATAAACAATACTAAGATAGGAATTCCGCCTAGAAACATGAGCAATTGATTCAAATTTCACCTACATTATGGTTTTAATGTAGCTAAATAGTCCATATAAGGCTATTCACACAAATTATGCTTCCAACACCTAGACCACCTCTCAAATATAGTGTAAAGTCATAATCATTTAATGAAAATGCTCAATGTATGAAGATAGTAATAGGA
This sequence comes from Capsicum annuum, assembly GCF_002878395.1. NCBI lineage: Eukaryota > Viridiplantae > Streptophyta > Magnoliopsida > Solanales > Solanaceae > Capsicum > Capsicum annuum. The sequence goes on from NC_061118.1 coordinate 121,806,305, forward strand.
TCCTATAACTATTAAAAATATTTAACCTTACAGGTCAAATCATTTATCAGATCTCCAAGCTTCAATAATCAATACTAAGTCACGATATTCTAACCATAATCAATCTTAACATTCACATTCACATGCGATATATAAAACACATCATCTTATGAAGAAGAGTAGACTGAAGCTTACCTCGATGTCGAATAACATATCCTTGAATCGCACATAAATCGTTTGTCTTCACTCTACGGTCTCAAAATGCCGCTACACTATCAAAATTATAAAATATGCATTATTAGGAGTAAAATAAGACCCATATTTCCATATAATGAGTCAGGTCAAATATTTGTTCAAGAACGAGCTTGTAGGGCCTACTAATGAAATCCAAAATTAAAATAGTCTCGAGGTCCCTCCAAGGAAAAAGTGGTTCCACTCAAAATTTGAGTACAAATAGAACACAATTCGGGTCTCAAATCAACCCTAGAACTTTAAGAAGTCAAAGCCCTAATTTCTAAGAATTTATCAAGAAATTGAAGGAATCTTATATTATTTCAAAGAGAAATCACAGAATAGTTGCTAACCAAGCTCCCCAAATAAACTGCAAGCTTAGTCCAAGGACTTGCCTCTCTTTTAGGGTTTTAGCTTTCAAGATATGGATGAAAAATAGCCTAATTCGTGATACAATGGGTCTATTTATACCCTATCAAGGTAATCAGATGTCACTCTCGTGATATGCATGTGTGCAATCGCACTACCCCCTTAATTTTTAGTATTGTTGCAATGGCGACTCAACCTATACGACCGCACCATCTTGGTGCCTACCAAGGTAACTTTGATCTTGGCCCATTGCTCGCGATAACCAAGATACCTGATGTCAATAGAAGAGTTAGAATCATTCTAAGTCTCTGCTAAGGCCTCGAAATTCATCAGGAACCTCGTATACACAAATGAACTACATAACCACACCATATTTGATGTTCAAAACTCAATGGCGCAATTAGGTTTTCCATTGAGGTCATTTTGACCAAATGTGGGTCCCATACCCAAATTTGTAATTTCTCAACTTTTCGACCAATAGGTTGATATGAGCCCTGCTGAATCATGACCCAAACCGAAGGTCTACCTAGCATAAAATCAGTATTTCAGAGCTGATGGTGCTATCGAAATTCCCATTAATGGTCATGTAGTTAGAGTTTTGGTACGAGACCAAATCTTAAACAACAAAAGTTCAAAAATAGGGAATGAGCCTAAAATCCAAACAAACTGTTCAATCACCTAAGTTATAATTCCAGTAAGACATAAATGACATGTCATCATTTTGGGAAGGCTCAAAATACCAAAAACACACTCCAATCAAGAAAATCACCCGGATGGTCATTATAATATCCACTACTAAAAGGACTTTCGCCTGCAAAAGTTAATGGATAAAAAGATCTCAAAAGCTCAAAAGGTGGAGGTACTGTGCCCGCCTGCTCCAAGCATGACTTCATAAATGACCTTCACTAAAAGAGAAAACATCTGAGGGATTTTACCATGGACATCTATTTTTCAACCACCTTTCTCACTTTACTTGTAAGCAACCAAAACTTAACCTCAACCACTAAATAACCTTTAACTGCATTGAGGAAAGCAGATGCACACATATTTCAACCACCATACACTGATACCATCTCGATCGCACACTATTTGACAAAGCCTCATCCAATGGAAAAACAAACCAAGACATGATTTATACTAGTGACTCAAATCTAAATATAACTTTCCTTTGCCATCACACACATACTATCCACTCCAAACTAGGAGTAAATTACCTGAGTCTTGTCTTCCTAATATCGTCATGGAGAACTCAAAGAACTGAAGTTAATCAACTAAAAGTCCAGATCACAAATATGAGAATAAGCTCTTAAGGCTCTATCTGGGCACACAATTGGAGATAGTCAAGGAATGAAGTCTATGAAAATGATACAATCGGTCTAGATGATAATCAAAATTGTAATGCAAGAGTTCAAAGCAAAACTACTCATAACTGAATGATCAAATCTAAGATGCCCATCAACTAAGAATGAAACCATGCTAAATCCCACTCAAGTATAGTACTTACGCTGAGAACACCATCTGCCTCAAACTCTCTACTATAGTTCAGACAAAAACCAAATCATAATAAGAATGGATCATCCAACTCCACACCAATAACAAGGGTAAACCATCACCAAGAGATGAATCCAACAAATCTAAAATATAAATCTAGGACATCTTAATATCAGTATCAACCTACTATCATGAAATGAAATAACCACAAAAAAAAGAACATATCCTAAAATGGTTAATTTCAAAATGGGGTACATAGAGAGGGATAGCCAATACAAAAACCATCAAAACCCAGGATGCAAGTCTAAGAATCCCAAACTCATGAATGGCCAATATAGGTAAATTACGAAATTTGAAACCATATAGAACCACAGAAGGTCATCTTACCTCCAATACCATAATACCTTCCATAATCAGTCTAACACAACAAACAAAATAGGGAAAAAAATCAAGCTTACTTCACTATAGGGAAGAAATCATCAAATCGGACTATAACTGCTCAAGCCACTAAATAAGAACAATAATGAATTGAATTCTAACTAGATTCCAATAGTATATCCATCTTCCAAGCGAGGATCAATTTCATAAAAATAACAATAACAACAATATAAATATTAGTATAATGAGTAGGTGGTACCCGAATGAATAACAATAGCAAGTACAACTCAAGGGCCATAAGAAGGCTGATGTGTCAAGATAAACATCACTCGATCCCAAATGCTACACCCATAGGGAGAAAATATAAATACCGATCTACTACATCTAGTACTAAAAGAAATAAACCATGAGGGTAGTCATATAATCATGAATCCATAAAAATGCATACAATAACCAATATGAACTTATCAAGTCATATAATGATTAATGGTTATGAAGATCCTAATACATGTAAATAAAAAAGGTAAAAATAGGAAATAAAAGAACACCTATCATGTAAAATCCATAATCTCATGCCTGATATGTCTATGGGAGAATAAATCTAAATAGGTCCAAATTCAAATAGACCAGCCGAATTATCAACTAATGCGCCAACTGCACTACCTTTAACTGAAGGTTCTACATCATTATGAGGATAATCTGAATGGGCTAGATGACTAGAAATCCCATACTATGAACACTCTTATGACCAGTATCCCATCTTTCAAAAACCATAACAACATCCTAGAATACATTGAGGTGATGTCTGTCATAATCTAGAATAGCTGCCACAGCCTGAATACCTATACAAAAAAACTATAAAAGGTATGATGGGAACTCTGCCTACTATGAGCACAATGATAATTTTGAGAGCCACCCTTATCTTGGGATGCTACTCGCGTAGAACTAATAGGCTCTAAGTAAAGATGACCTACATTAGAAGGATACTCACTCCCTGATGAAATACCAATAGCACTATACAGATGGCATGGTGTCTTTCCACTACCTCCATAAGTCTAAATACATGTTGTCTCTATGGCCTTCACAAAATTAACAACCCAACAAGTTCTTTGATACCAAATGGGTTACAATTCTAATCCTTTAATATATCCATGCACCATGTACTGCTCAGATAGATATGGCATAAATATATGCTTGGCCTACGCAGGAACCTAATCTCATGCTCAAAAATTGATAAAGAACACTAATGAACACCAACAAATCCAACTCTAACCTGAGAACATAATCAATGAACTAGATGTCATTGCTAGCTGATATTGAAGATGTTTGATATCCATCTATGACTCTTTGGTTCAATGTAGCACTGAAACTCTAGAAATTCATGTTAAAGTCTCATCCGCATCTATAACATCATCCATTTAGCTTAGAATAGAGTAAAAGAATATGCTTGAGGCTTATAGCAATGTAGAAACTTGATTAAGTAAAGAAATAAATTTCCTAAGAATATCTTTATAGCCTCTCAAAAAGAGGTTATGGACATTTTCACATGGATCTGTAGGAGTATATTAAATACTTAGATCTTATAATATTACACCGGTGAGGCCTAGGCTCTGATACTAATTTGTAACAACCTAATTTCATAAGTCATTATGGCACCTACCATAACCCACCAGTAGGCAAGGCAAATCTGTAGTCCAGACCAGCGAGTAATGGACTACCCTAAGAGGTAATGGAAAAACGCAGAATAGAGGTAATAAAAGATAAAACACATAATATAGTCCTAACTCTTGGTAGTATCAGTACAAGATAATAAAGTCCTAACTCCTGGTGGTATCAGTACAAGATCTTCTAATATAATAAGATTACCACAATTAAATACGAAGAAAATTACATTGTTATAACTCATTTCTGAATACAACATAGAGACTAGTCTAATACATAGGAGGAAGGTAATCCCATGAATGTTTGGTGCTCACTCTATGTCTCTAAACTGTGGATACTCTGCAAAATGCACAAATCAATGATGATAACCCATACTATGATCTGTAGGCTACAAAAATATAGTATGAGTACCAAACACGTGGTACTCAATAGGAAATTATCGACTGAGCAGCAAAGATAATGTAAATATAAACAACATATTAATATAAATGGAACTACACCTAAATATCCAACAATCACATAATAAAGCTAGCGAGATAGTAAGGGAAACTATTCTACATATAGCCAGAAAACTAGAATAATAAGACTAAGAAAGTATCAAGGACGAACTATCCTACTCCGTACATACTTGATAATCTCAATATTATGTCGTATATCTTTGGAAAATATACAAATGAAGGGCTAAAGAAAAATATATTACAATATACAAGGTTATAGAATGAAAATACTATGTAAACAACAAAAGAAAGGGATATACGATAATACAATATCTATATATAGGTAGAATACATATATGTTTATATATATAGATACACACACATAACCAAGGTCAACTCAAGTACAACCCAAATTATTAGACTAGCATTTTAAGACCTCAAAATCATAGTAGGAACTAGTGTTAGTATACACAAGGTTTTTAATCCATATGTCTAATCATGAGTTAGGCATGCATAGAATAAAATTATATCATATAAGAGGTAGAATCATACCCCAAATATCGATACTAAATTAGTAACTAATTTCTCACAAAGTAGCCATAACAATGATAATAACAACATGAATAACTGTCTAGTCCAGACAACTAATACATAGAGAAACTTTATACCACTACCACCCAGGCTTCGAAGGTTCAATCATCATACAACATACCACGAGGCATAATCATCAGTTATACCTATGCAACCCTTTATAAGAATGATATATATAGGTTCATACTAGTGATAGGAAATGCGTATCCAATAATGAATGCAAAGTATATAAACAATACCACAATCATCCACTAGACTCATAGCGGTAATATTTATTGTCAATAAACCAAATTGAACAGATCATAATATAAGCAGTACACAAAATTGAATCGATCATAATATATAATGAATAGCAAGACTCAAACTGGCAAATATACATAACATCAATACTATAATCTGCCATCAATTTTTACCCATAATTTGTATACAACATCTTCCTCTATCCTATATTAGAGAGATGTGTATATAAATATATAATAGGTGTACAGACTTAAGTTGTGACTAAAAGAGTCTAATCTACAAAAATCCATTGTCCAGAGTGATATTTGATGCTAATTTATTGTAAAAGCATAGAACTGGTCTAAATCTCTCACCAGTGAGGTAAATAGTTGTATCAAAATCATAAACAAGAATCTTTGTTGGTCAAATCCTTAAAATATATTTTCCAATCTCTTTATTCATAGGTTGTTATGAAAACTGTGAAATAACTTTTATGAAGGAATCCATTTTTAAGGTGAAAAGTGGGCTTTAAACCCTACTTTGGAAAAATAGTAACAAAATCATATTTTAGTTGGAGTCATATTGTTTACTAACTTAATAATCATTAATGTACTGAATCTATACATATAATGATACTTCAGGTCATTTTTCGTATTTCTACTTATTTTCTCCATTAGAGAATTTACATTACTACCCTAAGTCATTTATGACTTTTTGGTACTAGCAGTTTAATTATGGATAGTTTGTTTGGGTTTTATAGTAAATTTCCTATTTTAAAGTCTTCACTAGTTCCAAATGGCAATTGGAAAAAAATTCAATAAAATAATCTAGTATGCAAATTATGACTCTTCCAATAGCTTAGATATATTGAGTTTACACTAGGTAGACTATCAGTTTGGGTCTCAAAGTACCCAAGCATATTTTGGCCTATTGGCAAAAAAGTAAAAATAATTAGAAATTTAGGTATAGGACCCATATTTCGTGGAAACGACCTCGTAAGGAAATACAACTATTCTATTAACTCTAAAAAATTGAATTTGTTGTGGTTACATAGTTCATGTATGTTTATCATATTTCAGATAGATCCAATGCCTTGATGGAAACTTGGAAAAATTTACAAGTTTAAACTGATAATTGGGGCCTCTCGCTCACACATCTTGAATGGTGATTGCACCTTAGTGTGTCGAGGATATAGTACAATCGTACTAAAGGTTGTTTCAATAGAAACACCTACTCTTAATTCTAGGTTATGCGATTTCACACTTGCTTATTGCGATTGCAATATTCGGGTACTTAGAAGGGGTCTAAATAGACTCCTTAGGTCGCAAATTATCCTGTTTCTCACCCATCTCTTGAGAGAAAAAACCCTAAAGAGTAGGAGAAATTAAAATTAAGAATTATGGTAGACTTGAAGTCTTGATTAACATCTATATTTGCAATTATCTTCTAAATTGAGGTAAGATTTTACCATTTTTGCGGTGAATTTTGTAGGTTCCACACCAAAACCCCAATTAGCTAGAGGACTTTTTTCTGCCTCAAATTAGCTTTGTTTTCATCCATTCAGGAGGTTTATGATACCTTGATAATGTATGGATATTAAGTTGACTTCAGGAACATGATTATTATAAGTGGGACCCATGTAGGGTTTTTGATGACATATTTGGACCCAAAGTACAATGGTGAAATATGGGTAGTTATTCTCAGATCAGTGTTTAGAATGTGATTTTTATAGTTTTGAATCTTTTGGAGTCTTCTAAAAAAGCAAAAGCAAAGGTTTAGCAGTTCGTTGATCTTTTTTTGGCAATGAGATAGGCTAGGTTTATTCCTTAGTAGATTGAGCTATGTAATTGTATTTTAAGGTTATCTTGTTAGATTGGTATGTGTTTCAGTTGTTGGATTCATGAAAGGCAACATTGGGTTTAGTTGGATGTTTAGGCTAATTTAAATCGTAGAGTTGAAATACTTAGCTTGTTGCTGTGAGCCTTATGGTTTAGGGTAAGTTTTCCTTAGTTAGATTAAATAATAAAACTTCCTTAGTTTCTATGATTGAGTTAGATATAGTGTTTGGGAAGGACCTTTACCTTAGGAATAATTGTGGCTTCCTATTCATATAAGAGTTAATTTAGATATCTTAGCTTAGTCTGGGGTAGTGTTTGAATTAGAATATATTTTGAGGTCTTAGAAGTGGGAACTTTTACCTACCTTATGCTAAGATTTAGTATAGTTCCCTTTAAACCCTTATAAATTGCTAAATTCTTTGGGAGTGACCTTGTAGGAAATATTGAGGAAACCTTGTTGGTTGTCGGTTATGATGAATGGCGTTAGATGTAACACCAAAATGATTTTATTATATGTATTAGTTTCTTCTAAGCTTATGATAAGACATGTATTATTTTATTATTTTGGCTATTGATTGGGCTTTCAAATATACTATTGTATGAGCCTATGAGCCCTTGACTATGATATTATGTAATCCATAAATTATTTTACTGACTATGCTATGAATAAGCTATAGATTATGCCATTGTTTAGCTATTAATCAAGCTGCTAATTAACTATATTTTATGCTAATAGGCCATTGAATATGATATTAATGGGTTATTGTTCATGTTATTTCTCATGCTATCATCATTTTAAGAAATTATACTAGAAGGCATGCTTGAAAACATTCCTAATGATGATATTGGTAATTGTTAGATGAATTATCTTTCTTATTAATGATATTGGAAATTATGATATTAACGATGCTAAAAGGCATGCTTAATAATTATATAGGATTTTATGTTTCTAATCATGATTGAATTATGGTACTAACTTATATGGTTGATTATGTTATTGGTTTGCCATCAATTATGATCATATATATATATAATATGATACCCAGCAAGGTTAGGGGATATTATGATGATATAATGATACTCGGTAAGGCTGGAAGATATTTTGATGATGTTGAGACCTGGCAAAGTCAGAGGATATTATCATGGTATGATGATACACGGCAAGGTCGAAGAATATTATAATAATATGATAGTACTCAATAAGGCTGAAGGATATTGTGATGATGTTGATACCCGACACGACTGAAGGATAATTATGATGATGTATTAATACCTAACAAGTATGAACAATGATTATATTGATCTACCTATGTGTACATTTACTAGTTCAAGTTCGGCAAGCCCTATATATGACAATTATATGCTTATATAGACCTTTATGAATCTGAGTATGTTGTTGATAATAGGGATATTGATTATAGCCCTTTAGTGATAATTGCTTATAAAGTGGTATAGTTGATGATTGATATTAAATGAGGATTAGCGGTAGATATTGTTAAGTGGCTAATAAGGACTAGTTGGTAATTGAAAATTAGTTGTATAATGATGTTTAGCTAATAAATAGTGTTAATTGATAAAAGATGACCAGTTTATAAATATTGTCTCTTTATGAACATATGGTAAATAGTAGTTTAAGTGATAACCACATGATATATAATGGCTAGTAGCCTAATGAATTAGTTAAGGTAAAATGGTTAGCTATTAACTGGTGACTACTAAGTAGTGGTGATAAAGTGGTTAATTATGGTAATATTATAAAGTGTGGGTACTTGTCTAAAGTTGTGAAATTATGAAATGTCTATAATGACAGATTGATAATAATTATTTAATGATGATTAAATAATGATGAATGTTTTTTATAATATCAGGTAATTCCTTTATTCTTCTCTTGAGTGTACTCTTCAGTCATCTGGGAGGGTGTGATGACTTCTTTACTTTTCTGCACCAGTTGGCATCTGGGATCAAACTTTGTTGTTATGTGTGCTTGAGTTGATGCTTTGTGATGCATTATTAATGAAATTTTTTACTTATTATGCATGGCAATATTGGTGCAATAATGATGCCTTATGATATACTTTTATTCTGACTTTATTACTTACTTTGCATTGTTGTATTAGAGGTGATTCAGGTTCATTTTAGTACCTTAACTTAGTCTATGTCATCTTATATTTTATCATCCTTATATCATGATTTAGCTCAGTCGGATGATGATGTCTACTGAGTACTTATTGTATTAGTACTCATACTACACTTCTGTACCTTTTTGGTATAGATTTGAGTACTAGTTGTTGCCGTTGATTATTGTTTGTGCAGTGACTAATTTTGGAGATAGGTAAGCTCTTGGAGTTCATGTTGTCTATTTCCTTCTATCTTTATTTTTTTTGTCTTTTTTCAGATAGATGTATTTATTATTCTAAACTTTTAAGTTTTATTAATATTATTAGATGCTCTTGTACTGATTCTACCAGGTCATGTGATTGGTATATTGTATTGAATAATTTATGTATTAGAACAATATTTATTTATAACTTGTATTGCTTAAATTTATTCTATGTTGGGCAATTTTTACTAAATTAACCATTTACATTAGCTCCAAATTATAGTTTATTACCTACTGACGGGATTTAGTTGGTGCCGTTACGACTCATAATTCAGGTTGTGAAAAATTGGTATCAGAGCCTAGGTTTTACAAGTATTGTTGGTATAAGAGCATGTGTCTAGTAGAGTCCTGCAAATTAGAACGATGACGTCTATTTCCTATCATCAGGAGGATATGGGACATTTTTAGGATTTTATAACTTCTTTTACTAATATCTTACTAAGATTCTGAGTTAGTTGGTAGAACGTTTCTTTGACTTTACTCTTTGGTAGATGGCCAGAACACGTCCTACTGCTATATGAGATGAGGGTCCAGAGACCATCCCTAGAGATCTTTTTTTTATTTTGCAGATTAACTAGAGGTTATAGGTAGTCACGTGATGTTTTCATAGCTAGAGGCCAGGATAAACCATATTTCTTAGGTCCTATTCTTGCTCTTGAACTAGAGGATATTCCACCGCATATAGCATTGGGTAAGGGACTAACCAAGGCTCTACCCGAGTTTATTTCTTCTTCATCACTCTGAGATACGTCAGTTCAAATTTTTGGTGTTGTTGGTGTCATTCCATCTAATGGTTTATAATCTACAAATCAGAGAGGTACTAAGGTGGAGGCGCAACCTATAGCTGCAAATATAGAGTTGAGGTTTGTCCTGCACTGGTAGTTGCCCCACCCGTGGTTACTCAACCAGCTAGGACATGAACCACGAGGATCTTGAGGTCATGAAAAGAGGCCTAGTTTCAAGCTAGATTCAGTAGAAGCGATCATAGTTTTTAACCCAGAGATGGTAGTTCTTAGAGTAGGTATTCTCTGTATCTATTTACTATAACTTAGAGTCATTCTTGCAGGTTGATTTAGAAAGCTCTTCAAATTGCTACAGAGGTTAGTCTAGTGCTAGTGATTTCCCTAGTAAGGGTAGTGGTTAGTCTTTTGGTAATTTTAGCCATGGTGGTTATTCTAGGTCAGCAGGATCAGTTGGTTCTAGTTTAGCTCATATTTCCTTATTTATGGGTTGACTTCTTGGTCACTATTTCTGTGATTTCATAGTTGTAAAGCAATTATTACTTTAACTCAGAGTGCTCCCCCTATTAGGGTAGTTCATGGCTTAACTAAAGGTGATTCTTATGGTTGCATAGGGCTTCCAGGGTACTTGAAGAGGTTCTTAGGCATGTAGGACAAGAGGTAGGTCAGGTGCCTTGCCAGGTGGCAAGCTTGGTTAGTTATATGCAGTACTTTCTAGGCCCGAGGTTGTTACTTTGGATGTAGTTTTTGTAGGTACAATTTTAGTGTTCCAGACCTTGCTTTATTCGATTCAAAATGCCCTTATTCTTATATTTCTAATTATTACACACCATGGTTGGAATTTACTGATTTATTAACTATGCCATTGCGCATATCTACTCTCGTAAAAGATTTTTTTGTAGTGAATCGAGTATTCAAATTGTATTGTCACAAGTCATGAGGTTGATAAGTATGTTGATCTTATTATTCTTGATATGGTGGATTTCGATATTATTTTAGGCATGGACTTATTTTCCCACTATTATGTGCTGAGGAATTATTTTACCAAGACAGTTACCTTATCTATGCCTGTTGTACCCCTAGTTATGTGGAAGGGTGCAATTAGCCATAAGATAATGGAGATTATTTTGTATGTGCATGCTAGGGGATTATATCAAGGGATTGCAAGTCTTATCTCCCCTAAAGACAATTTTTCTATTGCATCTAGACCATTAAATAGTGTAATTACATAGTTCATTTGCGTATATCATATTCTGAATAGATCCCAAGGCCTTGGTAGAAACTTTGATAATTTCCAAGTTTTAATTGATAACTGGTGCCTCTATGATTGCACCTCTGGAATGGTGATCGCACCTCAGTGTGTAAAGGAGATTGTTTTATCGTACTAAAGGTTATTGTGATTGCAACACCTTCTCTTCATGCCATGTTGTGTGATGGCACACCTGTATGTTCTCATTGCAACATTCGAGTACCTAGAAGGATTTTAAATTGGCCCCTTAGATTGCGAATCTTGAGATCAAAAACCACAAATAGTGGAATATCTTAAAATTTAGACTTTAGGGTTACTTGGGATCTTTATTAAAATCTAATTTAACAATTATCTATCGAGTTAAGGTAAGATTTTAACCTTTATATGGTGAATTTTCTTAGTTATTGACCAAAACCCAAATTAGATCGAGGCCTTGATTTTTGCTCTAAATAACCTTTCTTTTCACCCATTCTTGAGGGTTATGATTCCTTGATCATGCGTTGACGTTGGGTTTACCTCAAAAACATGATTTCTTTAAGTAGGACACACATAGAGTTTTTGATGTTATTTTTGGACACGAAGAACAATGTTGAAATATGGAATCATTATCATCATACTGACGTGTAAAATGTGATTTTGATTGGTTGGCATCTTGAAGAGGCTTCTTATAAGGCAAAATTGAAGGTTTAGTGGTACATTGAGCTTTCTTCGATGATGAAGTAGGCTAGGTTTATTACTTGTTAGATTGATCTTTGTCATTATATATTTATGATGTCTTGTTTTATTGATATAGGTTATAGGTTTTTGATTGATGGAAGGCAAGACTTGGGTTTAGTTGGACATTTAGGCTAACTTAAAACTTAGAGTTGAAATACTTAGCTTGTTGCCTTGAACCTTAGGGCATTGGACCTCATTACTCATGTTTAGCACGATAATGCCTTAGTTTGCTCAATATTAAGTATTATGCTCTAATAAATCATGTTTAGGGTAAGTTGGCCATAGTTTCTTACACTAATAAAAGTGCCATAGTTTCTATGATTGAGTTAGACAGATTGTTTGGGAAGGACCTTTGCCTTAGAACTGATTGTGGATTGTACACATCTAAGAGTTTATTTAGTTACCTTATCCTAGTTTGTGGTAGATTTTGACTGAGAATAGATTTTGATGTCATAGACGTGGGCTCTTTGACCCACCTTTAGCCAAGATCTGGTATAGTTCCCTTAAAACCCTAATCATTGAAAAATGCTTAGGGAATTACCTAATAGGTAATATTGAGGAACCCTTGGTACTTATTGACTATGATGAATGACGTTAAAGGTAATGCCTAAATGGTTATGTCATATCTATAAGTTTTGCTGAGTCTCATAATGAAACATTTATTATGCAATTATTTTGGCTATTGATTTGGCTTCCAAATTTACTATTGAATGATCCATTTCCTATGATATTGCATAATCCATAAATTTTGTTATTGACTATGTTACGAATAAGATATAGATTATACCATGTATTAGCTATTTCTCGAGCAATTGATAAACTATCTTTTATGCTAATGATACGCTATTGAATATTCTTTTAGTGGGTCATTCTTCTTTCTATGATCATACTAAAAAATTATGCTAGAAGTAATTCTTGAAAACATTCCCAATGATGATATTGGTAATTGTGCCAAGAATTATCCTTCTTTTTATGATATTGGGAATTGTGATGCTTATGATGCTAGAAGGCATGGTTAATGATTATTTGGGAAGTTATGTTACTAATTGTGTTTGAATTATGGTATTTACTTATATGGTTGCTTATATTATTGTTTTACCATCGATACTCGGCAAGGCCTAATGATATTATGATGATAATTGGTAAAAATAGAGGATATTATGATGATATAATGATATCCAGCAAGGTTGGAGGATATTGTTATTGTGTTGATACTCGACAATGCTGATATTATGATACTTGGGAAGTTCGGATGATTTTATGGTATTATGGTTGTACCTGAAAAGGCCTGAGGATATTGTGATGATGTTGATACCTAACAAGGATGGATGATGATAGCTGATACCAGACAAGGATAGTTAATGATTATATTGATGTGCCTATGCATACATCTACAGGTTCGTGTTTGATTAACCCTATGTTTGGCAATTATATGCTTATATATACGTATATGAATTCGGGTATGTTGTTGATAACAGTGATGCCAATTATAACCCACTTATAATAAATACATATAATGCGGTATAGTTGATGATTGATGTTAAAGCAGGATTAGCAGTGGATATTGTTAAGTAGATAATAATGACTAGTTGGTAAACATGAATTAGTTGTATAATAATGTTTAGCTAATAAATAGTGTTAGTTGATAAAGGATGACTAGTTGATGAGTGTTGTCTCTTTAATGAACATGTCATAAATTGTTGCCTAAGTGATGACTAGAGGTTATATTATGGCGAGTATCCTAATGAATTAGTTTAGGAAAAATGGTTAGTTATTAAGTAGTAACTAATGAGTAGCGATGATAAAGTGGTTAATAGTGGTAATATTATGAAGTCTGGGTACATCTCTAAAGTTGGTAAAAATTGTGAAATATCAGTAATAACCGATTGATGATAATTGTCGAATGACAATTAAATGATGATGAAAGTTGGTTATAATATTTTTTAATTCATTTACTCTTTTCTTGGGTGCACTATCAAGTTGTATGGTAGGATGTGACAAGTTCTTTAATTTTCTGCACTAGTTGACGTATGGGATCCAACTTTGTAATTATGTGTTCTTGTGTTGATTCTTTATGATACGTTATTATTCCGAATTGTTTACTTATTATGAATGGTGATAGTGGAACATTGATGCTGCCGTATGTTATGCTATTATTTTGGCTTAATTACTTATTTATATAGTGGTATTAGAGGTGTTTTATGTTCACTTGTATACAGTGAGTTAGTTTATGTTATCTTTCCTTTTATAAACCTTATATCATGATTTAGCTCAATCGGCTGATTATGCCTACAGAGTACCCATTGTTTTGGTATTTATACAAAACTTCGATAACTCTTCGGTGCAGATCCAAATACTAGGTGTAGCCATTGATTATTGTTCATATTATGACTAATTTTTGAGATAGGGTGAGCTCTTGAAGTTTGAGTTGCCCATTTCCCTCTATATTTATTTTTTCATCTTATTTTTCAAGACAGATGTATTAACTATTCAAGACTTTTGAGTTGTATTGATACTATTAGATGCTCTTGTACTGGTTCTACCATGTCGTTGGATTTTTATGTTGTATTAACTATTTTTTCTATTAGAACACTATTTATTTATAACTTGTGTTTCTTGAAATATCTTATGCTTGGCATTCTTACTGAATAAACCATTTGCATTAGCTCTGGTTTATAATTCGGCTTACCTACTAGTGGGATTTATTATATCCACCATGAATAATAATGCGAGTCATGAAAATGTATGTCATCATGAGTGTTCAAACCATGAAACCATAAGCATCATTGTCATTTTCAATCATTCCTCCTAAAGGATCTGATGTTTGTGGGAACTCTTCTATTCCATCTGAGGACAATGTGGATTGATCTCTCCCTACTCTAGGAGTTCAAACCCGGTCTAGGGTCACTACTTTTGATTCCCATGAGGGAGCTCCACTGGTTCCCCTTATCCCTCGTTAGGCACCCCAGGATGGTGTGTCTAATGCTGAGTTTTGCCAGGTAATTCATTTGCTTACCTAGTTAATGGCCTCCTAGACTGAGTGTGTTGCTTATGTTTCTCCATCCTCCGAGGCCACTAGGGTTTGCCAATTTATGAAGTTGAGTCCTCCTATTTTCACTTGTCATAAAGTTGAGGAAGATCATCAAAATTTCATTAATGAGATAGAAAATATCTTTTGCGTGATGCATGCTACTAATGTGAAGGCTCTAGAGTTTACAACTTATCAGTTGAAGGATGTGGAGTATTAGTGGTATGCTGAGTGGCACCAGTCTAGGGTTGATGATGCTGAGTCTTTTTTTGTGGGATGATTTCTCTAGTTCTTTTCCTGATAACTTGTTTCCTCAAGAGTTGAGGGAGAGGAAGGCTGAGGATTTCGTAAACTTGAAACAAAGTCAGATGGCAGTGATAGAGTATGCCTTGAAGTTTCATCAGTTATCACATTATGCTAATGAATTGTTGTCTAGATGAGGGATAGAATGAAGAATTTTACCTATGTGTTGTCCCATGAGTTGATCTTAGAGAGCTAGGTTACCTTTTTTAACATGAATATTGATATCTCTAGACTTGTAGTGCATATGAAAAAGGTTAAAGAGGAAAAAAAGAAGCAAGCACAATGAGTGAAAGGGAGAATAAGAAATCTCGCTTTTTGGATCAGGGTGGAGGTCAGCAACAAAGTGTTAGAGTGAGGGGACCTACCGGTTCAGGGACGGCCAGGCCCATATAGCTTGTGGGTGCTTTCTTTTTTTATGATGGTTGAGATACAAAAATCCAGGCTAATGTTTTAAAGTGCATATTAAGCCTTGTTCCTTATCCTAACATGTGATATATATGTATATGTATTTGATTATGTGTATTAGTTTTGATTGATTTTGAACTGTTGATCATGGAATTATGTTATCCTTATCCTTAAGTTACATGCTAGTGTTCACCCCACTAACTGTCTCTGGATATTATATCCCCACGTGATGCAGGCACTGTAGATACTTCTATTTTTCCAGCATAGAGTTAGGTGGGTCGGCTTAATTCATTGTGTTATGGTAAAGTGGTGAGCTTCCATTATCTGATAGGCTTAGGCATTTCACTAGCTTCCAGTCTTATATTTGAGTTGATAGTTACATTTAATATCATTAACATTATCATCTTCATAATCATTATCATCTGTCAGAGTCAGGGACATGTCCTGACCAAGACTGGCTTTTGGTTCTTTTGTCAAAAGGCTTTGTCAGATTAGTGTGGACTTGGGCGAGGTTGGTGGGTATTTTTGGCAAGTCGATGGTTATCGGTTATATACATACCCTTTATTCTTTAAACTTATCTTGTTAAATATTGAGAATTAATCCGACATTGGGAATATAGTGTAGTTTCGTTAGGTGCACTGGGGTGGTCTTTGATCCACGTGGGACTTGAGATACCCATCGCGGCCAGGACCTGGTTTGGTTCATAACAAGAACTCCCTACCAGAAGCAAGTACCTCTTCCAAAAATCCCAAAAATAATCATAATCAACTACCATAACCAAATTGTAGTCATAGAGCAATGTCGAACTCAGACTTAAACTGATTAGTAACCAACCGTATCCATAATATATGATGCCATAAGGAGTAAACTACATCCATAAATTAATGCATTACCCGTTCTGTACTAATGATAGTAGCAGTAAAGCATATGCCAGATTTGAACCAGATCTGAAATATAAATATAAATAAATATAAATATAAATACCTAAGCGTGGAATAACTAGAGAAGGTCCAAGCCCTTCAACCTACTCTCAGTATAGTAGATCACCAAGTTAAATGTCTAGTTACTAAAACTACTAAGGTCTGACGGGTTCCTCTCTGAAGTCAAACTATAGTGGGTCAGGTACTATATTACCTATGGGAAAGAAGTTGAATAGGTAAATAACTACGTTTGAGTCAAACCCAACAACAAATAATAACCTAAGGTAGCCTATCAATGTTTAGTTAAACCTAATATAGTATTATTTGTGTTGTTCTATCTAAAAGGGATATGAGACCCACTATAGGGTCCTGGTAACGCAACCTAAGGAAAAACCTACCCGAGTCTAGTCTATAGATTCCCAATCCCCATCCTATGTTACTATAAGTACTAGTTCTAGTCTAAATGTTGCTAATATTCTACATTAAGTGAAACGGGACCAAATCGTACTGAAAAGGGCCCATAACCGGCAAATATAACGTAGAAATTCTAAAACCATAATCGTGTTAAATATCTACCCAAAAATAGTAAAATACTACGTTAATACCATAATTAATATTAATTTATAAGATGGGAAATCCTCGCCTATCTAGACATTGTTGAATGCTGGTCAAATCCTCTAAATTTAAGCATCTTTTTTTAGAAGCCTCCGAGAGCATTCATCCTATAAAAATAATGCTCTATGCATCAGGATAAGAAAATCGATACCCATATTTCAAATATACACTCTAATATAGAAATTTAACTAAAATCCCACATGGGGTTGACTTGTAGAATCGCTAAATGGAAACCATCACAGCCTCCTATCCAGCTGAAGAATCAATTTCCATATAAATTTGGATAAATTTGAGGGTAAAACAATCCTCAAAATTAGTCCTGAAACTATTGAGAATTTATGAATCAAATCATAAAATTACAAGAAAAGTAATAGGGGAACTTACTTCTTAATGATGATGATATAAGGCCCACAAACATGTCCCCAAGCTAAACCCAACACAATTATATGAATTCTCTTTGTTTCTAAGACTCAATTAGCCTCTAATGGAGTTTACACTTAGAAAAATATAACAGAAAAATAAAGGAATATATATATATTCACTCACACACACACACATATATATATACTGCCAGGGATTTTGACATCATTGTCGCGAGGTCCCTTGGTCATGGTCGTAGCATCCCCCTAACAGGTCCATCACCATTACTAGCGATGAAATCACGATAAAGAGCTAGCCTGGCCCCACGACTTCTTCCATTAAGGCCATGAGCCCTTAATCTTTCCAATCATTGTGAGAAAGATCTTGGAACCTCCCGATCATGGGGTCTATATTGCGATAACAATAAAGAATCAGGGCCTTCACCAGGTGCTGATGCACCAATAATTATTGACAAGTTGCAAATATCTCGACCAGGCCCTTGAGATTTATTTGAAATCTCATGAGTGCAATCAAACTATGCTACCCTAC
The DNA here is from genome assembly GCF_002878395.1 of Capsicum annuum. Classification (NCBI taxonomy): domain Eukaryota; kingdom Viridiplantae; phylum Streptophyta; class Magnoliopsida; order Solanales; family Solanaceae; genus Capsicum; species Capsicum annuum. The sequence continues at coordinate 121,824,767 of NC_061118.1, forward strand.
CAAATTCATAATTTTGGACTCAAAGGCACTATTAAAATTGCCATCCAGGGTTATTTCAATGAAAAGTGTGTCCCACATCCCAGGAACTTTTTTAACCAAATTCCTCCTAATAGGCCAAAATGAGTTTAAAACCCTCGAAACCTAAAGAAATGGTCTACCTACCCTAAAATCAATGTTCTAGAATTATGGAGACTAATAGAAATGTATTCTTAGGCCGTTTAACTTAGGTTTTGTCTCGAGACCCATTCATTAACCTTAAAAACTCCAAAACAGGAAACCGACTCTAAAAACCAAACAAACTGCCTTTTCTAATACAAAAAGCAGTTGCACTAGGGTTAGGATTTTCTATTAATATTCAATTTATGTTACACTTCAACCCATCAATTTTGGGGGGGTTATATACCACAATCTTGATAGAAATAGTCGATTTTAATCTTTCCAACACAGTAATAATCTCTAGACACCTCATATCTCCAACATCAATCTTAAATCCAGATTTTATGAATTTTTGGATAGTGTTATTAATCTCCACAAATATCTTTCCAACATTATAAAATCCACCGTGAACCACTGTATTTCTATTTTTTGAATTGTACCATAACATAATCATAGGAACCACTTGAAACACAATTTTTGATCTAATATTTCCATTTGATCTAATATTTCCATCACTACTTCAATAATTTCTAATGTTTAATTTTAAAGAATTCAAGGGTACAAATGTAGTAGCCCTGGAATAATGTACCCAAATAGAATTGGCAATTTCAAATTTAGAAACAAGTGCTCAGTAGTCTCTCTATCTAAGGTAGAGAAACTTATACACAATCTTAGAAAATATTAGAATCCCAAAGATGTATTAGGAAAGCTACTAGACAAATTCAACATGTAAGAAAGGACATTTTAAAAGACAAACCTTTACAACACAACTTCTTTAAATCATCATTTGCATCTCATCTATAACTCAAAATATCCCATGCACTTTTAACAATGAATTTTACAGAACTATGCTTGTTGAGATTTCACAGGCCTAATATTCCATATGAGAGATGTCATTATTTATTAGATAATAATTTGAATCTCATTGGCTGAAATTTTTTGGATCAAATGTTTTCTCGCTTACCATGTTTCTTCCCTTTTGTGTCACTTTTTAAAAGCATTGCTGACAAGTTTAATTCAAGTGGGACATAATCTGCACCTTTTCTAGTTTCTTAGCTTCAATATTGCCTTTAGTAATTGGGTTATCATCTTATTCAACACTCATAAGATTTCCTAAATTATGGGACACAATGTCATATAATACTCTAATAAGGGACTCTATAAGTATAATTTAGGATGTATTTGTTTAAACAACATGGGTACCACCATAAGTGATAATTCAGTTTCCTTTTGTTGGACTACAACTATACCCATAGGCTGCAATCAACACCACCTTTGGTTGAACTTTCTACTTTATCAATTTTTGGATGAACCAAATGGTGTCCCGGTAGAGTTCCCGCTAGAGAGGTGTCATCTAAGTTGATTAAAATCTAAATAAGAACATCCTCCAACACTGGAGTAGAAATAAAACCATGAGGGTCCTAGGCTGGTGCTGCACCTTCTGGCTAATAAGTTGCATCAATACGCTCGATAATAATCTTGCATGAGGACACTCTAGCACACCATCTCGTTGGAGAGGCTCCTTGTTCCCTCCCTCTACCACTATCTATATTGTGACCCCTATATCATTCCCTGATTGGGACCCCTACAGTGGGGGCTGGCTTAACATCATCATCAACTGTTGATTGAGTTCTCACCATATGTAAAAAAAGAGTGAGATTTCATTTAAAAATACCAATTAACAACAACACACATGATAAGGAGTCATAGTAGAGAATTTTTCCAAAAACATCCCAAAGCTTCCTGAAAAAAGATATGAAAATTAATGTATCGATCTACAAAACTCTATTACACATTTTTCTCTTTTAACCATGATATTGGGGAACCTAACACTCTGAGAATAACTTATTTTGATCCAAATATTAAGGTCATAATGGCACCTACTCTGACCTAACCTTCATAGGTAAGTTCAACATTAAAAGAGAGTAATTATGAGAAAAATAATAAATAAAATAAACAAAAGTCTTTAGGATAATGTAAAGATTATAAAAATAACAAAAGCAATTATTTGGACTGCTCAACTCAAATCTAAAAAATCAAGTCTCATGAGTAAGAGCAACTGTAAAATTTTCATAAAGTGTGAATGTACAATTGTCAGTCTCTAAAAATAAATTAAAGACTAAGAAAAACTAAACAATGTAAGGAACTTCTCCAAACGGAGAGATCAACATGAGTTTAAGTAAATCCCAAGGTTTCATGAATCAATAATCGAGTATGACACTCGAACTATGATTTACACCAAAAGGGTATACAAAAATAAAAGGGTGTAATGATCCTTCAAGTAAATTCCTTCATTTTCATTCATTTCAATTATTTCAAGCCTTCCCATAGTAACTAATGATTATTTATGACTCGTCAAAATTGTCGGTTAAGTTATCGAACAGTTTGTTTGGATTTTAGGCTAATTCTCCTATTTTGGATCTTTTGTTGTTTAGGATTAGGTCTTGAACCAAAACTCCTAGTAGATAACCTCAGATGAAAATTCTAACAATTACATCAAACCAAAAATATTTATTTTAGGCCAGGAGACCTTTGTTTGAGGTCTTGAGGCATTCAGACTTATTTTGGGCTATTAGGAAAATTATGTAAAAAATATGACTATTGACCCACAATTAGTTGAACCAATGTCAGATAAATGTTTCAATGGTTACATTGAGTCTAGAGTATTGAATTTGGTGAGGTATCATATTTTTGTTTTGTATACAAGGTTCTGAATGAATCTTGAGCACCCAGTTGAAGTCAATATTTTGCTTAGCAAAATCTGGTGCATTAGGTTATTGATACAACCGTTTATCCAAACATAGTGTTGCTTAAGAGTTCCAGCGCACGTGATATATTTTCCCTTAAGATACATTTACTATTTGGTCAATGTACACTTAATGAATCATTGAGCAACTCAGGGATCGCTTGATCAATAAGCGACCTCTCAAGAGATATCGCCCAAGCGACTGGCGAATCATTTAGGCAATTGTCGCCTAAGAAAAACCAGACACTATTGAACCCTCTTTATCAATTCAATTTTCTCTCACTTCTTCCACTATTTTTATATCAAATTGGGTTGTCAAAGAGAGTAAAAAAGTTACAAATCATCCAAATAAGATGAGGTAAGATAACCTAACTCTCTTTTAACATTTTTCTTTAATTTTTCCTTTGATTTCTATCCTAATTCGTAGAAAAATTCTTAGAAATTTGGGATTGAATACCTAAATCTTGTAGTTTGATTGAGAATCAATTTGTGCTCAACCTTTGGTCACAACTTCCTTGTCCTTTGAGGGACCTCATGATGGGTTACATTTTGGATTTCATTTGTTGGCCCCATGGGCTAGTTATTAACTTAAAATTTGACCCAACCCTTACTATAGAAATATGGGTATTTTTTTGCTCCTTATGACATGTAAATTACTATTTTTATAGTGTGATTATATTTTAGAATTAGAGAGTAAAGATGGATGATTCATAGATTATTAAAGAATTATAGTTTGACATCTAAGTAGGCTTCTGTTTACTATTTTCGATTCTGTTAGATATGTGTTGCATGCTCTGTATGGATGTTCAAATATTATTGTGGGTAGAGCACCACGACTTTGTCTAATTTATAAGTTTTTGGGATAGAGTGGTAGTTGATCCATAAAGTGAAATACTTATTGTACTTCTATGACCTTATTACTTTTTTCAAAGAATAAGTTAATTCATAGGATAATTACGTTAGCATGCTAGATATGGGATGGGATTTCATAATGGAAGCATGACTATTATGAATAGTTTTATTTGGAATTTTTAGGCTATCTTGGAACCATAATTTTTGTTTAATTATTATCTTAGAGATAATCGTGGCTTTTCTAACATCTAAAACTGAATGTGGATATCTTTATTTATCTTGGGGCAGAAGCTTGTCTAAATTGGTTTTTGAAAATTTTATGTTGGCCCTCTAGCCCACCTTAGGGCTATACTTATGTTAGCTTTTGTAGACATGTATATGGTTGTTAGGATGCTATACATAGTTGAGACGAATGAACTATTAGTATAAGGTTACTATGTTACTCAGTGGTTTGTTGTGGTTTTCTCTAGATTATTATGTTATGGTTAGCCAGATCTATTATTAGGCCTAAGCCCATAATAATGTTATGGTTATGTCGGATATACTATTAAATCCAAGGTCATGTTTATGATATTAGTTGTATTTCAGGAAATATTTTATCCTTATAAAGGACTTGGTCATACTTTAAAGACATAATGGTTCTTGTAATCATATTATTTAGATACTGGTGATGGCATCCATTGATTCTAAACATTCATGATCACTAAGATAGAAAATAGTATAATTTCAACTTCAATATTGTTTTACTACTCTTTTCCTAAAAAGGCAATTGTTCCAAATTTTCACTTTTAAAATATACTTCTTCGCAATGGGAATTGTACCATCTTAAGGAATAAATTATTTTCCTTCAAGCATAATAATGATGTTTTAGTGATTTAACTGAGATAGATTCTGGTACATAGATTTGATACTATTATTTACCTCAATCAAGAAAGATTTTGATCCTTTCAATACTTTTATGATGATTTAGTCCCAGAGTTTATTCTGGGCTATCAATTTGTAAACTTATACTCTTTTAGCCAAGCTTCTAACCTGTGAATTTTATATGCATACATTTATATATATATATATATATGGTTTTGGACAGAATGGATTGACGATAGTATTCATGAATTAGTTACAATTCAAGTTTTATAATTGATCATGATATTAATAATTATAGGAAATCTTGGATCGAGACTAAGTCGGTGTATATGGGTACTCCTAAATCCTCTAGGGACTTCTTTATCCATTAGATGTTATGCCAGAGAAGAGAAGTCATCGTATGTTCTTCCTTTATGATCCATTGAGATATAAGAGATGTATAGACTAGGTTACATTATAGTACTTGGATCGATTATTGTATTATTGACTTACTTTGAATTTGTTCTGGCACATCCATTGACTATCACCAGTATGAATCTAAGTCTATCAGCCTTATGAGGGTTGTACCAGCATAGGTATGAGTGTTGCTTTTATTGTATTGTCTGGTATTAGCCTATGGGAGGGTCTATATATATAGTCCTGAATGTTTGTAACACCCCGATTTTCTGAACCAGAATGATTCATGATGCTTATGACCCCGAAGGACGACAAGCTAACCCATGACTGATATCTGTACCTGTATACTGCATAATACAACATAAAAATGCAAAAATATGTACTGAATGGCCATAAGGTTCAACTGAATAAACATCTGATAAGAACAATGTCTGAAAAATGTATAACCATACCAAAACAAATCAGAAATAACTATTTGACATGCTATAGTTTGGAAAGCCTCTGACTTTCTAAACAAGGAATTGATGGGACATATCCTCAGCTAATTGCAACTAGTGAAATAAACAAAAAAATGAAACAGTAATGAAATCATTGTGTCCTCAAAAGATAAGGACTTACTTCTAAGTCTGACTACTGTTACTGGAATCTACTGTTGATCTGGAGCTCGTGCCTCTGAACCTATGGTGTAACATAAGAGAAAGCACCATAGAGAAAATTCTTCAGTACGACTAAATGTATTGAGTATACGAGTGAGGTAGGCTAAATGCAAAGGAATATATGCATGAATAATGCTGACTATTATGAATGTTATAATACATACATGCATAAGAAACTATAACTGAACTCGTGTTGATACTGACCACTGAGTTGGACACTGACAACATTAGCTTACTGATACTGAGATACTGAGTGATTAAGTTTACTGATATTGATATGTAAGTCACTAATAAGTGAGGAGCTAATACTGTATTATTGAATACAAAAGGACTGAAACTATATTATTGATACATGAATAACTCTTTCTGATATTTCTAATATTGAAGAACTGTCCTGGTGGACTGTATCTAGCAGTCTAATTATAAAGAATTAATCTGTATGACTGTATCTGATAGCCATGAATGTGAATACAGGTAATATGAGTTCTGATAACTAGTATAACTGATAACATGAGTTATTGTATCTGATAGTCCTGAATAAGGTGAAACTAGCTGAGTTTTGTATTGTTGGGTGACTATAGCTGACAGTCCTAAGTCTAAAGAACTATTTGTATTCTATTATTGAAAAAAAGACCGAGACTGAAACTGAGAATGTGGGAGGTAATCATCCAACTGGCATACCTCAGAACTAAACTGGTTGGGGTCCATCCTGTAACCCCAGCTGGAAGGGTGTCAGTACCATGCCATGTTTTAACACCCCAAAATCGGGTCCCGAGATGTCACACGGTGCTCAGGGTCACAAGTAACCCCAAGCTAACCCTTCTACTGGCATAACTCATATGAAACTGAATTAAAAGTATAAATCTATACTAATTTGAAAAAAAAAACTCTTTTCTTAATATGATAGATACAAAACTGAATTTACAAGATTACAACTCTACTTTCAGAACCAAAACTTAAAAGGAATACATCAACTTCTACTGACTGTCTATGAAGCCTCTACTAGTACTGCCTATAGGTAGCCAGGTCATGACTCCCGACTATCCCAACTCATACGGATAAATAAATAAAACACAACACTTGTCAACCTATATAACTAACTTAAGCCCATGAATTAAAAGGACTCATCACCTCCTGACTGGATCTGAGGATGTACACTATACCTTGTACCTACATTACGACAAAATGTAGCCCAACACACGAGGTGTGTATTGGTCAGTACCATGGAAATATACCGAGCATATGGGGGTGCAATGCATATAAAAAATAATATCTCAATATCATCACAATTTATAAAATTATGCATGCTGATATAAATGACTCACTTAGCTCGAATTAAATCATCAAAGTCATGGATGAATAATACATGTAAAGTAAGACAAGTGAGTCATTACAACAAGTTCTAAATTCACTTTCCTCTCGATTTCAAACTCATAAAGTAATGAAGTCTTAAAATAGCTCTCTTTAGAGCATACAATTCAATCTTTCAAAAACAAGTAACTTTCTCAGAAATCATAGTTTTCAAACAATACATACCTCTCTTAGATAGAGTATAGACACACTATGGGAGTTTTTCATAACTGACATAAACCATGTGAGTTACATGGAGTCCAACGTCTGACCCACGTTGGGAAGAGCTGTCCTATCATTGCCATCGGAGTAGGACCTTAGTCATTTGATTCACTAGTGATCACTATATCAGCCTCAGGCTCACATCTTATAGGGTAACGTAGTTCAAGGCACATTCCACACTTCCCGCTCAGTGCTAAATACTACTCCCGAACTTAGCTCATAAATTTTAATCAACCTCAGGCTCACAACTTAAAAGAAAATCCACAATAAAGAATTCAACAATTTGTATCGGGAGCCAATATACCACCCCTATTATCATAAATCTATCAAACATGCAGATTTCTTTTCTCACTTGGTTTCAAAATCAACTCTTTCACGACCAAAACAGTCAAATCTTTCTACATCATGTCAAATCAAGCAATTCTCAAGATACTTATGACATATAATTTTTCAAAATATCAATTTCAAATAGGTTTCAAAGACCAATATATCAATCATAACTGCTTAACCTAGCTCTGAAGAACATCATAAATTATCTAACTAGACTTTCTCCACCTACAAACTCAACGTTACTACTAACCACACTATATGCAATAATCCTCAAAAAAAATAATGTAGCCGTATAGCAATTTGGGCACACCTCTACATCATACTTAATTATGAACACATGATCTTAAACTTTTGCATACACTGTTTAGGCCTACTAGATCACCTCCATATAACTAGCATCAACAACTGAACCATCAACTGTTCAAACTTAATGCCAAGAGCTAAACATGATTTACAACCTAATTTCATACACCATTCTCACTTCAAACTATAGAAAACAACATTAAGAAAAACTAGTACACAATGACAATCAATCATAATCATTTGGCCTATCTAATTCATAATCCATTAACACGTCCTCCCTCTTCACATCATTACTATTTGCCCATCTTCATGCCAAAATTACTTTCATAGCTCTATAAATTTCAACTAAACTTCCTCTTGCAATATCAGGGAAGCCTAAATTAACAATACATAACAACTAGGTACTTCCATCAAAATCTATACTTCCTAGCACAAGAAATTCCATCAATAACTCTTTTCTTACCTCAAGCAAATAAAAATCCACCTTAACTAAAATCTCCATCTTTAACTTTCACTAAACTAACAAACAAGGATATATCACTTCATTACTAACTTGATCATATGCAAAAAGATGATTTGGCTATACATACACTCAAGAAATTACCCTTACCACCTTTCTTGTCACTATATCTCTAAACCCAAACTTTCAACCAACACAAGAACAAAAAGATAAACAACAAGTTCCTAGTGAATAGAAATAGGCCTCACACGACTTCACTGGACTTTGGTTTTATGTTTTTAACAAGAAAATTAGATGAATAACAAAGAAACTATGCTAGTGAATCAAAATAGGCCCCACACGGCTTTACTAGACTTTAATTTTTCACAACCATAATGATAATCAAATTACATAATACAAGGGATAGAAACTTGACACATAACATTCAATGATCTATGAATACACCTTACTCTATCTTAATTGAATAACTAGTAAGAATGAGGGCATAACTTTAAATTTAAGGGACTTATAGCATACTAGAAGGCTCATCTCAAGCCACTTTGTAACTTTTGAAACTTTTGCTAGCAAATATAAGAGCATTATCTGGAGAGGAACTGGAACTTGCTGATCATGCTATCTCAGCAATAATAAATAAATAAGGAAGTATAGCTTTACATTATGGTTTCTGAGGAATAATCTGAAAGCACATCTAACTAGGTTTTAGTGCATGACTTTTACGAAGATGAATAAAGCACTTCAATCTTCAAAACTCAATAGCACTGATGGGATATTTTTCTAGCTCACTTACAAGAATATAACTATCTACAAAGATTTAAGCTTCACTATTTTTGATACCTTAAAAATAAGGCAAAGATGGCCTAATTAATGTGACATGAGAATCTGTATAAATTTTCTTAGAGAACCTTTCTATAGCACGATCTAAGACTTGAAAGAATAGAGACAATTCCTAAATGCCCTGTATCTTCTTGAAGATAAGTACAAGCGTCTCCGTTCCATTCCAGAAGACTCTACTAGACACGGCTTTATAGACACTCTAAGATACTTAAACTATGTACTCTGATACTGAATTTGTAAGGCCCCAAAATCAGGTCTCAATATGTCACACGGTGATTAGGGTCACAAGTGACCCTAAGCAAACCCTTCTACTGGGATACCTTATAAGCAACTGAATTAAAAGTAAAAATCTATACAAATTTGAGGTAAATAACTCTTTTCTAAATATGATAGATAAAAAACTGAATTTACAAGATTACAACTATGGTTTTATAACCAAAACTTAAATGGAATACATCAAATTCTACTGACTATCTATGAAGCCTCTACTAGTACTGAAGATAGGTAGTCGGGCCATGACTCCTGACTATCCCAAATCAATATGGCTGCATAAAGAAAATACAACACTTTTCAAATTGTATAACTACCTTAAGCCCTTGAATCAAAGGGACTCATCACCAGACTGGATGCCGCTAAATAACTGGATCTGAAAATGTACACTATACCTTGTACCTACATTATGAGAAAATATAGCCCAACACATGAGGTGTGTGTGGGTCAGTACCATGAAAATGTACCGAGCATATGAGGGTGCAATGCGTATATTAAAAAATATCATAATATCATCACAGTTTATAAAATTATGCATGCTGATATAATTGACTCACTTAGCTCGAACTGAATCATCAAAATAATTGATGAATAATACATGTAAAGTAACAAGTGAGTCATTACAATAAGTTCTCAATTAACTTTCCTCTCGGTTTCAAACTTTTAAAGTAACCAAGTCTTAAAACAGCTCTCTTTAGAGCATACATTTCAATCTTTCGGAAACAAGTAACTTTGTTAGAAATTATAGTTTTCAAACCATACATATTTCTCTTAGATAGAGTAGAGACACAATATTGGAGTTTCTCATAACCGACATAAACTATGTGAGCTGCATGAAGTCCAACGTCTAACCCACATTGGGGAGAGCTATCCTATCCTTTCCATCGGAGTAGGACCTTAGACATTTGATTCACTAGTGATCACGATATCAACCTCAATCTCATATCATACGGGGACATGTAGTTCTAGGGAAGTACCACACTTTCTGCTCAGTGCTAAATACTACTCCTGAACATAGCTTTGAATTTTTAATCACCCTCAGGATCAAAATATTAAAGAAAATCCACAATAAACAATTCAAAAATTTTAATCGGGAGCTAATATGCTACCCCAATTATCATAAATCAATCAAATGTGTGGATTGCTTTTCTTACTTAGTTTCAAAATCAACTCTTTCAAGACCAAAAAAATGTCAAATCTTTCTACATCATGTCAAATCATTCAATTCTCAAGATACTTATGACACATAATTTTTCAAAATATCAATTTCAAATAAGGTTCAAAGACCCATATATCAAACTCATATTAAAACACCAAAACTATAATACCCCGTATGTTTCCAAGCTAGGAAGTAAATCTGGTCTCCTACGTTTGAAACCTCATATTCGATGATTCATATTTGAGTACATGATTTAAGATGAGTATCCTAGATATAATATAGCTTATAATGTGTTAAGAATGCTCATATGAGTCACTCAGAGTAAGGCAAGCTAATAGCTTTTGGATCCATCAAATTTTAGTGTCTAATTCTGTAAGAGTGACCTTTGAATAAGGATAACTTCATTTATATGTGAAATTTTGGTAGATTTAGACCAATAAAATTTTAGAGAATCGAATTAGCTTTTCAACGATTCCAATTTTATAAAAATTTGACAATCGAGCAATAAGTTATGGCCCTACAAAGTAGGAGTGCGATGCATAAACAATTGCACATGGCTACTAGAACAAGTGTGCGACAGGTTGTGCGGCGCACACCCTCAAGTGTGAGATAGCATGTGTGATGCACACCTTATCTTATACGATAGGATGTGCGGTGCACACTTTAGCATGTGCGATGAGGTGTGCGACGCACTCTTATAATTTCAGCCACAAAAAAAACTTAGTTTTTGAGTTATTTTTAGGATAATTAAGTCTTTTAACACTACTTACACATCCCGATACTTAAACTCATGAAATTTATAGCTTCTAATCACATTACAACCCAACTAACATCTTAAGTTCATTATCCATGAGCACAAGAAGGCAAAAAACTACTAGGGATGCATAATCAAGCTTGAATGTCCAATCTTTAAACAATTTCATCGCCATCAAGGTGTGCATAGTATTCATCCATGGATCCCTTTTGTTCATAAAGTTCAAGAATCAATCTTTGATAACAAAACCATGAATATTTTATGGTCATATGGTTATCTTCATGTTGTTATTTGTGGTTTATGTTATAGAGTAGGAATTTGAAAAACTTCCAGGAAGATTGTGATTATATAGTTGGAACCCATGAATTTGGGTAGATTAAAGTGGTGTAAGTTTGTGAATACACCTATGCATTAAAGAATACATGAAATGTGTTTGATAAAAATCCGAGTATGTGATAAACCATGTTTCCATGACTCAACAGTATTTGAATGACAAGCCAATGTTAACCATTATAATTTGATATGAATTCCATGCTCTATGCTTTATTATTTAACATGAATTCCACGTTGTTATGTGTCATGGTTGTGGTATGGAACGAGCATGATATTGAAGCTATGAAAGTAATAATATGTCGTATGAATTCCCTTTTCCATGTATAAGGTACTGAGAACCATGATTAGTATAAATTCCCTTATTTATGATATTGTGGATTATGGACTCTACTCTTATGATCAAGTCAATCATGTGTGTCAATTTCCATCCATCGAGTTCTGGGGGTACTTGTACCCAAAAAATATAGCTTTGTGCCTAGAGCCATGTCATGTTTTCATGATACTATCACTCAAGCGATGATCTATAGAAATCAGTCAGTCATGTGACTCAGGAAAACTCAATAATCTCAATAGTTCAATATTTTTTGTTATCTCAGTGTTCAGTAACCTCAGTAATCACAGTTAATCTCAGTAACTTCAGTACTATTAATAAGTCCTCAGAACTTATTATATTCTATCTGTCATCGAAATCCAGTAAACTCTATTTTAGCTCAGCTAAACAATACCAGTAGTATTAGTTCAGCCAATCAGTTCAGTTAAGATATTTAGTTTAGCCCAGTTATTCAGTTCAGTGTCTTTCAGATTCGGGTAGGATTCAGCACTGAGCAAACCTAGGGATGGGGGCTCACTACTAGAATAGGACTGAGATCCCTAGAATCAATCCCAAAGTTCCATAACTATGTTGCCAGTGTAGGTACAAGATGTCACCCGTTAGATAGGACTGACATACTCAGGGGTCACACGTTAGCATATTTATATGTATAGGCCTGATCCCAGGAGTCACCCGCTAGATTAGGACTGACTCCATAATAGATGTCTTTACTAGTAGCACGGTACTTACACCCTTCAAGCCAAGGCAGAGATTGGACCTCAGTCAACTTAGCTTGGGGCATGTCAATTAGATGAACACATTGCACAGTTTCAATGACAAAATCAGGGCTTTTAGAAATAGTCAACTCAGCTTAGTAGTACAGATTCAGTACTGTTAGATACAGTCAATGCTTATCATTGTAAATAGACTTCAAGATCACCCGTTAGCTAGGACTGATCTAAACTATGATTAATCTATATCAGAATCATTAGATTTAAAGATCACCCACTAGGTAGGACTGATCTCAGACTTAGTCAAATCATCCTTATTATCAGTAAACTCATGATCACCCACTAGATTGAACTGATCTCAGATTTAGTTACTCCAAGTAGAACGGGACTCAAATAGTTCTATAAAAACTTAGACTGTTATATACAATCACTCTATATCGGTTATATCAATTAGTTCGATCATTATAGTTATATCAGCTATATCAGTTGTCATAGCTCATGTTACCAGTATTTAATTTTAGGACTATGAGACATAGTCATTCAAACCAGTTCTTCATAATTTGAACTATCAAAAATTAGTCAATAATCTATTCAGTACCTCAACAACAGTAAAGTCATATCGTCAGCATTGAGACTTAGTAGTCAGCATCATCATGAGTTCAGTTATAGTTGTTTATACATGTATGTATTCTCATGTTCATATTAGTTAGCATTGTTTATGCATATGACCCTTTCTATTTAGCCTACCTCACTCGTATACTCAGTACATTCATATGTACTGACGCATTTGTGCTATGTTGCTTTCTCTTATGTTACGCCATAGGTTCAGAGGTATGAGCTCTAGATCAGCAGTAGTATTCCAGTGCTCAGAGTTTGCAGTGAGACCTTCTTATTGGAGGACGATATGATTATTTCTACATTTACTATTCAGTTGCTAGATGGAGTTAGTTGGAGACATGTTCCTTCGACTCCTTCTTTAGTTTAGTTAGAAGCTTTCAGACTAGATGTCTGATTAGATATTTAGATCTCATTATTTTCAGTATTTATGACTTGATTTAGTATTGTTATACCTTTTTTAGATATTTTGTTATCAAACATTTATTCAGTTCGAACCTTATGTCCTTTCATGTTCATTTTTCTATATTTTATGATATATTATGTAGTGTACAAGTACAGATATCAATAATGGGTTAGCTTATGGTCCTTCGGGGTTAAGAGAACTTTGTAGCTTTTATGTTTAGAAAATCAAGGTGTTACAAACTTGGTATCAGAGCCTAAGGTGCAATAGAGTCCTAGGAAGTCTGAAAGCCACATCTAGATGAGTCTTGTACATGCGTGTGTTGTGTACCACACTTATGTATAGGAGTCTATAAGATGTTTTAGGAACAGTTTCCCTTCTTTCATATCTCAGATCATGATATAGCAAGGTTTTCTAAGAAACTCATGTAGATTCTCATCATTCTTTACTTTTGTCAATTCCACCTTACTTTCAAGGTAACAGATATAGTGAAGCTCAAGTCCTAAAGATAGGGCTTTCTCACATAGTATCCCATCAGTTAAGTTATGCTTAAAAATTGTATGGATCTTATTCCTGATCATGAGAACTCATTCTCGAACCCAAATTTAGATATGCCATCAAATCGATCTCAAAATGCTATGATAGCATGTGACCCAGAGTTAGAAGCAAGAACCTACGAGTCTAGCAGTAGACAAATTCGGATACTATATCCAAATTTAATAGATTATCTATT
>NC_061118.1:121842243-121902028 GCF_002878395.1 Capsicum annuum
CTATTCATGGGGATAGTTGTGCCAAAATGAATAAATAGGCTTGAACAATGCGAGTATGAAATTTAGGTTTATTGACTTAAAACTAAGAATGAAGGTGTTAATGTGATATTAGTATTATGTGAGGAAATAGAGGATCAAAAGATTAGGATGAGAGAGAGATAGAGTAAAAGAGCAAGGACAGGTCATTTCAGCTTTGCTCAGCCTAAGTCACAAGGTGGTAATCGTTCTTAGCATAGTCAAAAATTTTTAGTCCCAACTTGATCCTCAGCTATTCTACCAGTACCAAAGTCTATAAATGACTTTCATGACGGAGCGCCAGGCTTCGAGGCCCAGGGTAGTAAAAATAGAGGTCTTACTTATCCGCTTTGCCAGAATTATGGTAACATTTATCTAGGTCCATGTATGATAGGTAGTGATGTATACTTTCATTGTGGCAAGCTAGGCCACAGGATACAAGAGTGTAGAGTTTTAGCATAGAGGGGTAAGGAGTTGCATCAACCAGGTACTAACAGCGCTCAACGTCAGAATAGACTTTATGCACTCCAGACCCGTCCTAATCTAGAAAATTTCCCTGACTTAGAATCGGGTATGTTTCCAGTCTTTTATGTTCATAGTATGCATTGTTAGATATCTTTCTCATATTCGAGCATATGTTTTAGTATGAGTTAGCTAGTAAAGCCAGCAAGTCAGTTTAGAATCGATCAGTCAGATTTTTATAGCTTGTTTTCTTATCCTTGCATTTATTTAAGCTATTTTAAATCTTAGAAGCTCCTAGTAGTTGCAAGTTTAGTTTATCTCATGCATCATGCATTAGTTTCAGACTCCTAATACACCGTATGTTTCCAAGATAGTAAATGAATTAGTTCACCTACGTGTGAAACCTCATATCCTGTGATTCATATTTGAGTACATGATTTACAATGAGTATCCTAGTGATAATATAGCTTATAATATGTTATGCATGCTCATGTAAGTCACTCAGAGTAAGGCAAGCTAATAGCTTTTGGATCTGTCATATTTTAGTGTGTGATTTTGCAAGAGTGAAGTTTGAACGAGTATAACTTGATTTATATGTGACATATTGGAATATTTATACCCACAAAATTGTAGATAGTCGAATTATATTTATAACAATTCCAATTTTATAAAAATCCAACACTCGAGCAAAAAGTTATGGCCCTGCAAAGTAGGAGTGTGATGCATAAACAATCGTACATAACTACAGGCACATAGCCTCTAGTGTGCGATGGAATGTGTGATGCACACCTTAGCTTATGATATAGGATGTGCGGCACATACCTTAGCATGTACGATATGGTGTGTGACGCACACTTATGATTTCAGCCATGAAAAATACTAACTTTTTGAGTTATTTAGAGGATAATTATGTTTTTTAACACTCCTTACACGTCCCAATACTTAACCTCACGAAATTTATAGCTTCTAATAAAATTAAAACCCAATTAATATCTTAAGTTCATTATCCAAGAGCAGAAGAAGGAGAAAAACTACTAGAGTTGCATAATCAACCTTGAAGGTCCAATCATTCAACAATTTCATCACCATAAAGGTATGCGTAGTGATCCTTCATGGATCCCTTTCGTTCGTAGAGTTCAAGAATCAATCTTTGATAACAAAATCATTAATATTTTATGGTGATATGGTTGTATTCATGTTGTTGTTTGTAGTTTGTGTTATATAGTGGGAGTTTGATGAACTTCCAGAAAGATTGTGATCATATAGTTGGAATCCATGAATTTAGATGGATTAAAGTCATGTAAATTTGTGAATACACCTATGCCTTAAAGAGTGCATGCAAGGTTTTTGATAAAAATCTTAGTATGTGATAAACCAAGTTTCCATGACCCAATAGTATTTGAATGACAAGCCAATTTTAACCGTTATAATTTGACATAAAATCCATGCTCTATGCTTTATGATGTCACATGAATTCCATGTTGTTTTTATGTGTCACAGTTGTGGTATGGAACGAGCATAATATTGACTCTATGCAAGTAATTACATGTCGTATGAATTCACCTTTCCATGTATAAGGTGCTAAGAACCATGATTAGTATGAAATCCTTTATTTATGATATTGTGGATTATGGACTCTACTCTTATGATCAAGTCAGTCATGTGTGTCAGTTTCCTTTCATCGAGCCCTGGGGTTACTTGTACCAAAAAAATATAGCTGTGTACCTAGAGCTATGTCATGTTTTCACGATACTATCACTCAAGCGATGATCTATAAAAATCATTTAGTCATGTTACTCAAGAAAACTCAGTAATCTCAATAGTTCAATATTCTTTGTAATCTCAGTGCTCAGTAACCTCAGTAATCACAGTAAATCTTAGTTACTCAAGTACTCTTAATAAGTCCTTAGAACTCATTATATTGCATCCATCATCGGAATCCAGTAAACTCAGTTTTAGCTCTGCTAAACAATATCACTAGTATTAGTTCAGTTAATTAGTATCAGTTTAACAAATTAGTTTAGTTAAGTTATTTTGTTCAGCCCAATTATTTAGTCAGTATCTTTCAGATGGGAGTAGGATTCAGCACCGTGTAAACCTAGGGATGGGGGCTTACCCGCTAGAATAGGACTGAGATTCCCTAGAAGCAATCCCTAAGTTCCAGAACTACATTTCCAACGTAGGTACGAGATGTTACCTATTAGATAGGATTGACATACTCAGGTGTCACCCATTAGAACATTTATATGTATAGGACTGATCCCAGGAGTCACCCGCTAAATTAGGACTGACTCCATAGCATATGTCTTTACTGGTGGTGCAGTACTGACACCCTTCAAGTAAGGGTAGAGATTGGACCCCAGTCAGCTTAGCTTGGGGCATGTCAGTTAGATAAACACATCCCATAGTTTTAATTACAGAATCAGGTCTTTCAGACACAGTCAACTCAGCTTAGTAGTACAGATTTAGTACTATTAGATACAGTCAATGCTTATTATTGTAAATAGACTTCAAGACCAACCATTAGCTAGGACTGATCTCAACTATGATTAATCATTATCAGTATCATTTGATTTAAAGATCACCCACTAGAAAGGACTGATCTCAGACTACGTCAAATCATCGTTATTATCAGTATACTCATGATCACCTGTAAGATAGGAGTGATCTCAGATTTAGTTACTCCAAGTAGAATGGGACTCAGATAGGTCCATCAGAACTTAGACCGTTAGATACAGTCGCTCAGTATCGGCTATACCAATTAGTTTGATAACTACAGTTAGATCATCTATATTATTTATTATAGTTCACGTTACCAATATTCAGTTTGAAGACTAATAGACACAGTCATTCAAACTAGTTCTTCATAATTTGAACTATCAGAAATAGTCAGTAATCTATTTAGTACCTCAGTAAGATTAAATTCATGTCGTCAACATTCAGACTCAATAGTCGGCATCATCAAGATCTCAATTGTAGTTGTTTATCCATGTATGTATTATCACGTTTGTATTAGTTAGCATTGTTCATGCATATGACCCTTTGGATTTAGCCTACCTCACTCATATACTTAGTACATTCAGACATACTGATGTATTTGTGTTATGGTGCTTTCTTTTATGTCACGCCATAGGTTCAGAGGAACAAGCTCTAGATCAGCAGTAGCATTCGAGTGTTCAGAGTTTACAGTGAGTACTTCTTATTTGAGGATGATATAATTATTTCTATATTTACTATTCAGTTGCTAGATAGAGTTAGTTCGAGACATGATCCTTCAACTCCTTATTCAGTTCAGTTAGAGTCTTTCAGACTAGATGTCAGATTCGACATTCAAATCTCATTATTTTAAGTGTTTATGACTTGCTTTGGTATTGTTATACCTTTTTCAGACATTTTGTTATCAGTCGTTTATTCAGTTTGAATTTTATCGCCTTTCATATTTATGTTTCCACATTTTATGATATATTATATAGTATACAGGTACAGATATCAGTCATGGGTTAGTTTGTGGTCTTTCGGGGTCATGAGCACCGTGTAGTATTCTAGTTCAGAAAAATTGAGGTATTACAAACTTGGTATTAGAGCCTAAGATTCAGTAGTCTTAGAAAGTCTTAAAGCCGCATCTAGTAGAGTCTTGTATATGCATGTGTTGTGAACCACACTTATGTACAGGAGCCTATAAGATATTTTAGGAATAATTTCCTTATTTTCATATCCATAATCGTGCTATAGAAAGGTTCTCTAAGAAACTCCTGTAGATTCTCATCATGCTTCACTCATGTTAGTTCCACCATACTTTCAAGGTAACAGAAAAAGTAAAGCTCAAGTCCTAAAGACAGGGATTTCTCAGATAGTATCCCATCAGTTAAGTTGTCTTCCAAAGTTGTACGGATCTAATTCCTGATCATGAGAAGTCGTTCTCGAACCCAAATTTAGATATGTCATTAGATCCTTTCTCAAAATCCTATGATAGCATGTGACCCAGGGTTAGAAGCATGAACCTAGTAGTCTAGCAGTAGACAAGTTAGGATACTATATCTAGATTTAATAGATTATGTATTCATGGGGATAGTTATTTCGGAATAAATCAATAGTCTTAAACAGTGCAAGTTAGAAATTTAAGTTTATTGACTTGAAATTATGAATGAAGGTGTTAATATGATATTAGTAGTATGTGAGAAAATAGAGAAGCAGAAGATTAGGATGAGAGAGAGACAGAGTAAGAGAGCAAGGATCGGTAGTTTCAGCTTTACTCAGCCTAAGTGATAGGGTGGTAACCGTTCTCAGCATTGTCAGAAATTTTTAGACCCATTTCCATCCTCAGCTATTGTACCAGTACCTAAGTCAAGAAATGACTATCATGATGGAGCGCCAGGCTCCAAGGCCCAGGGTAGTAAAAATAGAGGTCTTACTTATCCACTTTGCTAAGAGTGTGGTAAGAATCATCTAGGGGTATATATGGCAGGCAGTGATGTATGCTTTGGGTATGGTAAGCCAGACCACAGGTTGTGCGAGTGTAGATTTCTCACACAGAGGGGTAAGGAGTTGCATCTGTAAGGTTCCAACGGTGGTCAGCATCAGAATAGACTTTATGCACTCCCTACCCCTCCTAATCCATAAAGTTTTCCTGACTTAGATTTAGGTCTGTTACCAGTATTTTGTTTTTATAGTATGTATTCTTAGATATGTTTCTCTCATTCAAGCATATGTTTTAGTATGAGTTAGCTAGTAAAGCCAGCAAGTCAGTTCATCGATCGAGCAGTTAGATTTTTATAGCTTGTTTCCTCATACTTGCATCTATTCATGGTATTCAAAATCTTAGAACCTCCTAGTAGTTGAAAGTTTTGTTTAGATCATGCATCATGCAATAGTTTTAGACTCCCAAAGTTTAGTTTTAATCTAGTTCATTGATGTCCTGTGCATCACCTTGTATCTCTGTAAGGTAAGCGTTCTTAGAGGTATATAGCGTCCCAAAGGGGAGATACCCCACTTTGTCTTAACGCTCTCATGCCTTAGATCCTTTAATTTCTCATTGCAAAATGAATTCAGTTTAGAAGAGAGGGTATTAATAAGTTCATCTTTAAGTTAGACCTCACCTGTTAATCAAGTATTTGGAGGTTTAGTTTGGTTAATGATGTTCATTCCATAATTCACGTAGCAGAATTAGTCATTTTCTCATTTTTTAGTTAAATCTTAGTGCCTTTACCATTTCATGTTCAGTCGCATGTTCATGAGTCAGTTCAGTTGTGTATTCACACATCAGTTATGCATTGTCAGCTTATCAGTACCTTCAATCATGCATTCACGTATCATGTCAGTCATATAATCATGATTCAGATATGCATGGATTTAACTTATTAGTTAAGAATCAGATATACATTCTCATTTTGAGAAACTCAGTTTATCAGAACACTCAGTCCTACATTCATAAATCAGCTACTCATGCATCATATATACATGTACAGTATGATATGGTCAGTTTTCAGTCATGTCAGCCATGATATCATGATCATTCATTCATGCTATATATTGATGTAATTTGTATTTTCTCTCATCTCAACCAGTATCATTCGAGGATGAATGTTCCCAAGGAGTAGATATTGTAATACCCCGTATGTTTCCAAGCTAGGAAATGAATTAGTTCTCCTATGTATGAGACCTTATATCCTATGATTCATATTTGAGTACATTATATACAATGAGTATCCTAGTGATAAGATAGCTTATAATGTGTTAAGCATGCTCACGTGAGTCACTCAGAGTAAGGAAAGCTAATAGCTTTTGGATCCATAAGTTTTAGTATGTGATTCCACAAGAGTGACATTTGAACGAGGATAACTTATTTTATATATGAAATTTTGGAAGATTTAGACCCACCAAATTGTAGAGAATCGAATTAGATTTCCAACAATTTCAATTTTACAAAAATACAACACCCGAGCAAGAAGTTATGGCCCTGCAAAGTAGGAGTGTGACGAATAAACAATCGCACATGGCTACTGGAACAAGTGTGTGACAGGTTGTGCGGTGAACACCCTCAGGCGTGAGATAGCATGTGAGACGCATACCTTAGCTTATGCGATAGGATGTATGGCGCATACCTTATAATGTGCGATGAGGTGTGCGATGCACACTTATGATTTCATCCACAAAAAACACTTAGTTTATGAGTTATTTTGAGGATAATTATGTCTTTTAACACTCCTTCCACGTCCCAATACTTAACCCACAAAATTTATATCTTCTAATCAAATTAAAACCCAATAAACATTTAAAGTTCATTATCCAAGAGCACAAGAAGGAGAAAAACTACTAGGGTTGCATAATCAAGCTTGAAGGTCTAATTATTCAACAATTGCATCGCAATTAAGGTATGCATAGTGTTCATCCATGTATCCTTTTCGTTTGAGGAGTTCAAGAATCAGTCTTTGATAACAAAATCATGAATGTTTTGTGGTGATATGGTTGTATTAATTTTGTTGTTTGTAGTTTATGTTATAAGTGGGAATTTGATTAACTTGCAGGAAAATTGTGATCATGTAGTTGGAACACATGAATTTGGATCGATTAAAGTGGTGTAAGTTTGTGAATACACCTTTGCCTTAAAGAGTGCATGCAAGATGTTTGATAAAAATCTTAGTATGTGATAAACCAAGTTTCCATGACTCAATAGTATTTGAATGACAAGCCAATGTTAACCGTTATAATTAGATTTGAATTCCATTATCTATGCTTCATGATTTCACATGAATTCCACCTTGTTGTTATGTGTCACAGTTGTGTCATGGAACGAGAACAATATTTAATCTATGTAAGTAATTACATGACGTATGAATTCTCCTTTCCATGTATAAGGTGCTGAGAACCATGATTAGTATGGAATACCTTATTTATGATATTGTGGATTATGGACTCTACTATTATGATCAAGTTAGTCATGTGTTTCAGTTTCCATCCATCGAGTTCTGGGGGTACTTGTACCCAAAAAATATAGCTTTGTGCCTAGAGCCATGTCATGTTTTCATGATACTATCACTCAAGCGATGATCTATAGAAATCAGTCAGTCATGTGACTCAGGAAAACTCAGTAATCTCAGTAGTCCAGTATTCTTAATAATCTAAGTGCTTAGTAACCTCGGTAATCATAGTAAATCTCAATAACTTCAGTACTCTTAATCAGTCCTCAAAACTCATTATATTCTGTCCATCATCATAATCCAATAAACTATATTTTAGCTCTGCTAAATAATAACACTAGTATCTGTTCAGTTAATCAGTATCAGTTCAGCAAATTAGTTCCATTAAGTTATTTAGTTCAGCCTAGTTATTTAGTTTAGTGTCTTTCAGATGGGAGTAGGATTCAGCATCGAGCGAACCTAGGGATGAGGTCTTACCCGCTATAATAGGACTAAGATCCCTAGAAGCAATCCCCAAGTTGTAGAACTACGTTGCCAGCATAGGTATGAGATGTCACCCGTTAGATAGGACTGACATAAAGAGGGGTCAACCATTAGCACATTTATATGTATAGGATAGATCCCAGGAGTCACACACTAGATTAGGACTGACTCCACAATAGATGTCTTTACTGGTGGTGCGGTACTAACAACCCTCTAGTCAGGGCAGAGATTGGACCCCAGTCAGCTTATCATAGGGAATGTTGGTTAGATGAACACATCCCACAATTTCAGTAATAGAATTAGGTCTTTCAGACACAGTCAAATCAGCTTAGTAGTACAGATTCAGTACTGTTAGATACAATCAATGCTTATATATGTAAATAGACTTCAGGATCACCCATTAGCTAGGACTGATCTCAACTATGATTAATCAGTATCAGAATTATTAGATTTAAAGATCACCTACTAGATAGGAATGATCTCAGACTAAGTCAAATTATCCTTATTATCAGTATACTCATGATCACCTACTATATAGGACTGATCTCAGAATTAGTCACACCAAGTAGAACGGGACTCAAATAGTTCCATCAAAACTTAGAATATCAGATACAATCCCTCAGTATTGGTTATATTGATTAGTCTGATCATTATAGTTATATTATCTATATTAGTTATCATAGCTCACGTTACCAGTATTAAGTTTCATGACTGTTAGGCACAATTATTTAAACCAGTACTTCATAATTTAAACTGTCAGAAATAGTGAATAATTAATTCAGTACCTCACTAATAGTAAAGTCATGTTGTCAGCATTCAAACTCAGTCGTTAGCATCATCATGAGTTCAGTTATAGTTGTTTATGCATGTATGTGTTCTCACGTTCATATTAGTTAACATTGTTCAAGCATATGACCTTTTCTATTTAGCCTACCTCACTCGTATACTCAATACATTTGGACGTACTGACATATTTACGCTATGATGCTTTCTCTTATGTTACGCCATATGTTTAGAGGCACAAGCTCTAAATCAGCAGTAGCATTCTAGTGTTCAAAGTTTGCAGTGAGTCCTTCTTATTCGAGGACGATATGATTATTGCTACATTTACTATTCAGTTGGTAGATGGAGTTAGTTTGAGACATGTTCCTTCAACTCCTTATTTAGTTTAGTTAGAGGCTTTCAGACTAGATGTCCGGTTAGATATTCAGATCTCATTATTTTTAGTATTTTTGAATTGTTTTGGTATTGTTATACCTTTTTCAGACATTTTGTTATCAGACGTTTATTCAGTTCGAACCTTATGGCCTTTTATATTCATGTTTCCGCATTTTATGATATATTATGCAGTACACAGGTACAAATATTAGTCATGGATTAGCTTGTGGTCCTTCGGGGTCATGAGCACCGTGTAGTATTCCGGTTCGGAAAATTAGGGTGTTACAAAAAGATTCATGCTTGATAATGTAAATGTTGATGAATCAACTCAAAATCTGAAAATTTCAGCAATAAGCATGAAAATATAAACATATTCACGTAATATCACAGCAAAACATGATACTCAATGTACTTCTTGAAAATACTTTAACAATGTCAAAATATAGAAATCAACAATCACAATATAATGCTTAAACTCACTTGAAAAAATCTGGAAAATCACATTACTTGCATAAATATATGAAATTAGTCATACAATTCCACCACTAAATCATTGGAAACCTTATAAGCTTATAATTAACAATCATGGGTATAAACCCCAACTTGAATTTCATGGAAAATAATCAAAAAATCAGTAATTTATAATCTAAAATAAGTTTTGGGTAGATGAACGAAAGGGTGTTCTTGTTGAAAAACCCCACATACCTTGAAGTTGAAGCTTTAGATGAACTATTAACCTTGTCACTCTATTCGTGAAAATAATATGTGCTTCTTGTAGCCCTCAGAATGGGGAATTCAAATCTTAAAGAATTATTGAACAACTACGGTTAAATCTTGAGATATGTTGATCTTTAGGTTGAAACGCTTAAGAGTGTTCTTGACCAATTATTGATGAAAGTGAAAGGATTTTGGATAATTGGGGTTAAATCTCGTGTTATAGACATATATAGGGGTGATTTTTGACACTTGAAAGTGAGGTATGCGGTACACAACCCATGGCAGACCTTAAGGTGTGCGTCGCACACCCTTACTGCCTCTCACAAAAATGGCCATAACTTTTTGCTCGTGTTTTGGATTAACGCAAAATTTGTATCGTTGAAAATATAATTTAATTATCAACAATTTCATAGGTCTTTTGATGAAAAATACCATGAATAATAAGATTTATATAAGTTTGAATTTGACCCTTATTGAATCAAATCTCAAACTTTGGACGAGTCAATTGATCTTAGCTCAACTTTGATCTAGGTCATTACTATAAATATTATTCACCTCTAAACTACTCCATTGACTAGGATAATGATCATGAAACTTGTATTCACGTGAGAATTCCTTTTATTAGATCTTAGACAGATATAAATAATAGTTAGAATTCTAGTACGAGAATACGGGGTATTACACACGGGTAGAGACAACATGTGAGTAAACCCTATTCTATTTTAGAGCTTATTCTATCTGCCCTAATATCAGGTAAACTCATAGAAGATATGTTAGCCCTATGGGTAGGGACATGTCAACATACTTTAGCTATGTAGCTCTGGAATACAAGGATTGCTTCTAGGAATCACGCCCTCTGACTATGACAGGTGAGTCCCCATCCTTGGGTTCACTCGATGCATAATCTGACGCCCAACAGAAAGACACTGAATTTATTTGGTGAACTAAACTAATTAAATGAACTGATGTTAGTGGCATTGTTTAGCAGAGTTAAACTGAGTTTATGAGAGCATTGATCTTACTGAGTATTGAGTTCTTGAAATTTCTGAGAGTACTGAATTACGGAGATTACTGAAGTTATGGAGAACACTAGAATTTTTGAAGTTTTTGATATCACTAAGTACTGAGATTACTGGATTAGCTATGATTAGCTGAGTTACTGAACTTTCCTGAGTCACATGACTGACTGATTTCTATGGAACATGGCTTGACTGAGAGTATCATCAAATCATGACATAGCTCTTGGCACACAAATATATTTTTTCTTTAAAAGTACCCCCAGGACTAGATGGAAGGAAACTGATACACATGACTGACTTGATCATAAAAGTAGAGTCCAAAATTCACAATATCATAAGTAGGGGTTTTCATAATATACATGATGCTCAACTTCTCATACATGGAATGGAATGCATACAAAATGTATATACTTGCATAGCTTCAATATCATGCTCATTCCATATCACAACAACAACACATAACAATAATCTGAAATTCATATAAAATCATAAAGCATAGAATATGGACTTTTCATTTAAGCACTATTGAATCATGGGACATGAATCTATCATCCAAGGAATTTTATCAAACACCTTACATGCACCACTTTGGGAATAGGTTTATTCATGAATTTGACAACCCATATCACCCAAAGTTCATATATTTCAACTAACATGCCATCCTAGTTTTATACAAACCCATAAAAATTCTATCTTGACATCATTCAACATATAAACAAGATCAACAATCAAATAAAAACATAACAATAATGGCATATAGTATAAAATAGGGTTCTTGGACTTCATGGATAAAAGGAGTACATGAATGAACACACGTATACCTTAGTTCTTGATTTAGTGAAGATTAACAGAGAGATTCTTGGAATTTGATGGTAGAATTTGCTTGAACTTAAATCCCCCAATTGAAACCCTAATGTGTTCTTAAGAGGATTTTGATGAAAAAGAATATGTTTTGGTGAAATAATGGCTTAATTCCTTGTTTCGGAGCTTATATAGGGGTGGTAAGATGACCCAAATACCCCTCTAGATGCGTCTTTTAATTTCTGTAAAAATTTCCCAATTTGGGCACCTGGTGCGATGTGGAGACATTGAGTTGCCACTTGTTTATGACTTGGAAACTCACCGCGATGCATTGGAATTATGGAGAGACACTAGAAATTGAGAAACGACATTTTAGCTAATGGTGCAACGCGCCACTGACTGAAATGACACTACTGAAACTTTAAATCATCGTAACTTCTTCACTGGGTGTTCGTTTTAGCCGACTTTGGTATTGACGGAAAGATTATTCAATTGTATTCGATTTGGAGTGTATAAATCTGCCAAAATAACACCTATATACAAAGTTATGCTCATTGAAAGGTAACCTACATGAAATTACACACTAAAATTTGGTAGATTCAAAAGTTGTTAGCTTGGATTACTCTAAGAGACTCTTATGAACCTACTTAACACATCATAAACTCTATTATCACTAGGATAATCATCCTAATTCATGTACTAAACATGAATCATATGATAGGAGGTTTCATGCGTAGGAATAATGGTTTATTTTCTAGCTTAGAAATATATGGGGTATTGCAATATCTCTCTCTTGGGAACATTCATCCTCGAATGAGACTAGCTGAGAGGGGAAACAATAAGCTGAACATGAGCTGAACATTAATAAATGAAACATGATCTCATGACTCACATGAAAAATAAAATGATCCATACTGAATATGCATACTAATGCATGCGTAGTTGATTTGTGAATAAAGGATTGAGTGTTTTGATGAACTAAGTTTCTCAGAATGAGAGTGGATATCTGATACAGAGAATGATTAGCTGAATCCATGCATGATTATATGAATAACATGATACATGAATGTATGACTGAAAGTACTGATAATTTGATGACGCATATCTGATGCATGAGTACATGACCAAACTAACTCATGAACATGCAACTGACTATGCAATGGTAAAAAAAACCAATTTCGAACTGAAAACAGAGCATGGAACTGAATACCAAGTTTGGTATTGAAACTTGATCATGAGACCAAGTAAGCTCAAAGAAGACTGTTACCTTGAACTGAAAATACTGATGAGTCTGAGATTAATCACTCAATATAAATGAGAGGGAACATGAGAACATAACTGAGTCTGGAGTTTGATGCATAAATTGAACTGAGTCTGTATTGTATGACATGGATAGAGTATAGTGAATTAAACTGAGACATTGAGCACATACCTTACTGATGAGTTTTTGAGTTATAGGGTCAGCTCATAAGTAGCACTTTCTACAAAATTGATTCATCAAAGAAAAAAAAAGTTTAAATAATGAAAGTTTGAGGGTTATAATGTATCTCCCCCTAGGTACACTATATGTCTTAAAGGATACTGGGCTGACTTTGCTGCGATATTGAGGAAGTTGAGGCGATGCACAAGGCACCTAGGTATAAAATTGTGACTGATTTTATGAGATCTAAAACCGAGGCATGACACATGAATTGAGGTGATTACTGCACTGAAGCATACATCATAACTAAGATTTTAACTGGGACTAATACTAGAACTGAATGTTGGGTATACAAGACTGAATAGCAACTGAATATCTTGAATTCCTGAATGAGACATAACACATCAACTAAGCTGAGCTTGCGTATCCTAGTATGCTCTACTTTGGAGATGGTTAAATCCTTGAGATATCTATTAGTATGGTTGGATGGAAAGATAGGAGAACAACCCCTACCAATTTTGACTACATATCTGTTAAACTAATTTTCTAGCTAGACTGACTAACTTATGCTAATAACTGAACACTGGGCATGTAAGACTAAACTGAACTTGGTCAGAATAACTGAACTGAGACTATCAAATATTGTACATAGGATGTAAGAATTAATTGAGTACCATGAGGTGACTGAGCATGGATTCATGGAGGCTGTATTACTTGAAAATGAAGTACTACACATTTAATATCATTCTAAGAGATTTGGAAAACCGAGGTACTGATAAATAAGAGAAACTGATAGTTGCATACTATGGCATAGCAAATCTAAGACTGAACTGAGTTCTAGGGCCTGATTACTAAACTGGGACAGAATGTTGGGTTCGATTAACTGAACATCGGGAGTCTAAAACTAATGCAAGATACATGAACTGAACTGAACTTACAACTACTAGGAGGTTCTACCTTTGAATAGTTATGTTCTCTGAGATTTTGGATAGCATGAATAGATGCAACGATGAAAAAACAAACTATACAAATCTGACTGCTCGATTTCTAAACTAACTTTCTAGTTTTACTAACTAACTTATGATGAAATATAAGCTCAAATACGAGAAAGAGATATAACAGTGCATACCATGAACATGAAAAATATGTAACGTACCCTAATCTAGGTTAGGGAAACTTTTTAGATCATGATGGGTCTGGAGTCTGTTCTGACGCTAGTCACTCTTGGTACCTTACTAACATAACTGTTTACCCCTCTTTGATATAACTTTATAGTCTCACATCTTTTGGCCTTGATTGCCACACCCAAAGCATACATTACTGCCTTTCCTACAGATACGCTTATGATGCTTGCCGCAAGCATGACAAAGAGGATAGGTAAGAACTTTGCTCTCGCTAGCCTCTGACCTTTGTTGAGAAGGACTGTAACTACCTGTTCTAGCCCTCTTATATTCTCTCTCTTTCTTTTTATGTGTATGCTCCTCAATTTTTTGAGCATAGACCATCAACCTAGACAAGTCCATATCGCTAATCAATATTGTCGTCCAACACTCCTTAACCACTCTACCTGATACCCTAGACACAAACTTATTCATCCTAGACCTACTATCTTCCACTACATGGGAAGCATACCTAGCTAATTAGGTGAACTTAAGGGAGTATTCTTTTACACTCATCGTACCCTACCTAAGATAGATAAAATCTAACACTACCTTATTTTTCTCTATGGGAAAGAACCTATCGAAGAAAGTTATAGCGAACTCTTCCTACTCTATGGTCTTTGTATCTGTACACCTATCTAGCTTCCACTATTTAAACCACATATGGGCTACATCTTTTAGCTGATAGGTGGCTAACTCTACACTCTCACTAGAAGTCACTCCCATGATGTTTGTCACTTTCTAAACCTTATTGAGGAACTCCTATGGATCCTCTTCGGACTTGGAATTGATAAATAGAGGAGGATTTATTTGGGTGAAATCTCAAATCCTAGACGCAGCAACATTAGACTCTGGTTCGGCCAGAATAGTGGCTGGCCATTCGTTCTGAGCTACAACTAAACTGGCTAGAGTAGTGAATGTTGTCCTGAATTCTGTATTAGAGACGTGCTCATCCAGGGAATCTGCTTGGACGGGATGAGGTGTTGACTGATGTTGGTTCTTTTTTCACTAGTCCTTCCTAAAGACATTCTGTAAATAAAAGGAAGAATTGAATTAGATAGAGAGATTAATTAGAGCTTTTGCTCTCTGGAAAGACCTGAACAATGAAAGAAGGGAAACTGTTACTAAAACATCTCATAGACTCCAGCCCATAAGTGTGGTGTACAACACACGCATGTACAAGACTCTACTAGATGCGGCTTTTAGACTTCCTTGGACTCTATTAAACCTTAGGCTCTGGTACCAAATGTTTAATATTCCAATTTTCTGAACCGGAATACTACACGATGCTTATGACCCCAAAGGACCACAAGCTAACCCATCACTAATATCTGTACCTATATACTGTATAATATAACATAAAAATACAGAAACATGTATTGAATGGCCTTAAGGATCAACTAAATAAACATTTGCTAAGAACAATGTCTAAAAATGGTATAACCATACCAAAATATATCTAAAATAATTGTGTGACATGCTATAGTCTGGAAAGCCTCTAACTGTCTGAACAAGGAGTTGATGGGACATGTCCCCAACCTACTCCAACTACTAAAATAAATTGATAACTAAAATACTAATGAAATCATTATGTCCTCAAAAGTGAAGGACTTACTTCTAACTCTAACTATTGTTACTAGAATATACTGCTAATATGGAGCTTGTGCCACTGAACCTATGGTGTAATATAAGAGAAAGCACCATAGCACAAATTCGTCAACACAACTGAATATGCTGAGTATACGAGTGAGGTAGGATAAATGCAAAGGGTTATATGCATGAACAATACTAATTAATATGTATGTGAAAATTCATACACATATAAGAAACTATAACCAAACTTATGGTGATACTGACTATGAGTCTGAACACAAACAACATGAGCTTACTTATACGGAGATACTGAGTGATTAAGTTTACTAATATTGATATGTAAGTCACTAATAAGTGAGGAGTTGATAATGTATTATTTAAAACTAAAGGATTGAAATTATATTATTGATACATGAATAACTATTTTTGACAGTTCTAATTAGGAAGAACTATCCTGGTGGACTGTATCTGGTAGTCTAATTATAAAAAAATAATCTGATTGACTATATCTGACAACCATGAATGTCAATACTGGTTGGATGAGTTCTGGTAACTACTATAACTGATAACATGAGTGACTGTAATTGACAGTCCTGAATAAGGTGAAACTAGCTGAGTTTTGTACTATTGGGTGACTGTAGTTGACAGTCCTAAGTCTAAAGAACTATCTGAGTTCTATTTCTAAAAATGAGACCGAGACTGAAACTGAGACTGTGGGAGGTAATAATCTAACCACATGCCCCAAAACTAAAGTGGTTGGGGTCCACCTGTAACCCCTGCTAGAAGGGTGTCAATACCATCCCATAGGTATAGACAACATATGAGTAAACCCTATTCTATTTTGGAGCTCATTCTGTCTGCCCTGCTATCAGGTAAAATCAAAGAAGATACGTTAGCCCTATGGGTAGGGACATCTCAACCTACGCCGCCTATGTTAATCTGGAAAACAAGAACTGCTTCTAGGAATCACATCGTCTAACTGTGATAGATGAGTCCCCATCCTTGGGTTTACTCGGTGTTGAATCCTACTCCCAACATGAATGAAACTAAACTAATTTACTAAAACTAACTGATTAAATGAACTGATGTTAATAGGATTATTTAGCAGAGCTGTACTGAGTTTATGAGAGCATTGATCTTACTGAATATTGAGTTCTTGAAATTTCTGAGAGTACTGAATTATAGAGATTACTGAAGTTATGGAGAACACTAGAATTTTTGAAGTTTTCGATATCATTGAGTACTAAGATTACTGAGATTAGCTAAGATTAGTTGAGTTACTGAACTTTCTTGAGTTGCATGACTGACTGAGTTCTATGGAACATGGCTAGATGAAAGGAAACTGACACACATGACTGACTTGATCATAAAAGTAGAGTCCGAAATTCACAATATCATAAGTAGGGGTTTTCATAATACACATGAAGCTCAACTTCCCATACATGGAATGCAATGCATACAATATGTATATACTTGCATAGCTTCAATATCATGCTCATTCTATATCACAACAACAACACAACAATAATGTGAAATTCATGTGAATTCATAAAGCATAGAATGTGGCTTATCATTTAAGAACTATTTAATCATGGGACATGAATTCTATCATCTAATGAATTTTATCAAACACCTTACATACACTACTTTGGGAATAGGTTTATTCATGAATTCAACAACCCATATCACCCAAAGTTCATATATTTCAACTAACATGCCATCCTAGTTTTATACAAACCCATAAAAATTCTATCTTGACATCATTCAACGTATAAACAAGATCAACAATCAAATAAAAACATAACAAAAATGTCATATAGTTTAAAATAGGGTTGTTGGACTTCACGGATAAAAGGAGTCCATGAATGAACACACGTATACCTTAGTTCTTGATTTAGTAAAGATTGATGGAGAGATTCTTAGAATTTGATGGTAGAATTTGCTTGAACTTTAATCCCCTAATTGAAACCCTAATGTGTTCTTAAGAGGATTTTGATGAAACAGAGTATGTTTTGGTGAAATAATGGCTTAATTCTATGTTTGGGAGCTTATATAGGGGTGGGAAGATGACCTAAATACCATTCTAGATGTGTCGTTTAATTTCGGCAAAAATTTCCCAATTTGAGCCTCTAGCACGATGTGGAGACATTGAGTTACCACTTTTTATGACCTGGAAACTTATCACAACATGGTGGAATCCTGGAGAGACACTGGAAATTGACAAACATCATTTTGGCTTATGGCGCGATGCGCAAATGACTGAAATGACTTTGTTGAAACTTTAAATCAACATAACTTCTTCACCGGGTGTCTATTTTAGGCGAATTTTGTATCAAAGGAAAGCTTATTCAATTGTATACAACTTGGAGGGTATAAATCTGCTAAAATACCACCTAAAACCAAATTTATTCTTGTTTAAAGATGACCTATGTGAAATCAAACATAAAATTTTGGTGGATTCAAAACTTCTTAGCTTGGCTTTGCCTAAGTGACTCTTATGATCACGCTTAACACATAATAAGCTCTAGTATCACTAGGATACACATCTTAATTCCTGTATTCAACATAAATCATTGTATAGGAGATTTCACGCATAGGAATAATGGTTCATTTTCTAGTTTAGAAATATATGGGGTATTATAATATTGTCTGTTGAATATTGATTAAACTTTCCAGGGCTATGGAAGCATGATTTATAAGAGGCCTAATTAGGTATTGGTTTTCCATACTAGTCTATTACTTTATAATGATATTATCAATATTATGGTTAGTACATGGGAGGCTGATTATTTAACTGATATTGAGATTTGAGGTATAATTCAAATTCCTTTACATATAATTATTCAATATGCACGATTATTCCATGGTTACGCAATATGAATTTAGACCTTGATATCCTTATTTATTTTTTTGTGGTTGCTTATTTATGTTAATTGTCTCGTGTTTGGAAGCACAAATTAGAGACCCTCATTATATTAGTACTAGCTCCTACCATGATTAGGAAGCCTAGAAACGTAAGTGTGATTAAATAGCTTGAACCCTTGAGTTAGCCTTATTATATATGTGTAGCTATCTATAGTAGTTATGTTACTACCATATATATCTTCCTTCTTTCATTTACTTATGTTGTATATCCATTCCTTCACCTTGTATACAACTATATATATCCTTCTTCCACTCTTTATTAGTTTATAGGCTAGTGATATATGATATAACTCTAGGGTCTCATAGTATTGTTCGAATAGGATAACTTATCCTTATTATTCCATAATGTTATTAGTATGTATTTTGGATATGACTAGAATACTCATCCTTATTTTCTTCTTAGATTTATTATGTAGTTTGCTGGATATTTGTGTGTAGTTACATTTATTCTTTTATGCTATTTATATTTGCATTATCTTTTGATGTAAGTCGGTAGTTTCCCACTGAGTACCACTTATTGGTACTAATACTACCCTTCTATATCCTACAGATCATAATGCTTATTTTCTTTATTGTTATATGATTCATATGTAGAAGCTACGGTTTGGAGACATAGGATGAGCTCCTAGTGTTTAGAGTATTGCTATTCTCCCTCTTTTAAAGTAGACTAGTCTCTATGCTGTATTCATGGATAAGATGTTTCAATATTTCCAGTAGAGTGTGTAATGGCTTTAGCTTTTTGACATTTAATATTTGGGATCTTGAGTCTCTTTATGGATACCTCATATGCTGGGATGGCATTTAGTTTATTGAGAAGTTCCCAAGCCATAGTTGGGTTTATTGGTGTTTATTAGGATTCCTTATCAATTTCAGGGTATGAGATTGGGTTTCTAAAATAGGTCAAGCTCATTTCTATGTTATATCATTCTTAGAATGACGTGGTCCATCGATTTACTAGAATATTAGAACTTCCACTCTTTTTAGCATCAAAGTACTTAATAGCAGCTGAGTTTTCCTTCTCTCAGTTGTTAATCATACAAGGGCCATAGAGAGAGCATATATTTAGACTTATGGAGGTGGTGGTAAGAGGCCATGTCATTAGCATAGCATTATTAGTATTCCATCTTCGAGTAAGGATCCTCTTGACTATGGACATTATCACTTACAACATATTTGTTCTATGCAAGTAATATTTCAAACTATTGGAGGCTCTCAGATCATTCATAGTGATCACAATGGGCAGAGTTCTTATAGAACCTTATGAAGTTTCAATATAGGTCATCAGGAAATTGTGACCATTCTGGATTAGAGTGTGCATCACCTTAGAGTATTCCAAGAGCTTATGTTTGTTGTGGAGAGACTAGACATTTGTCTAAAGAGTGCCATATATGCGAGTTGGTTTTCTAAAGAAAGTTAGCATATTCTCCTAATCTACTTAGATTTCCTCAGGTGTGTAATGATTGCAAAAAAGATAGTCATCTTAGGAGGGAGTGGCATCAATATTGGTCATTCAACCAGTTGGGGTTAGCACATGTCTCTCACCAGGTTAGGGCTTCAGAGTTTTCCTGTAACTTAAGAGAGATTGGTCACTGGTCCAGAGTATATCCCCAGTGTGGGATTATTGGTCCTTTAGCTAATTTAGATCAATATCATAGTGTTCTGAAACCATTTATTAGAGAGAGTACATAGGGCACCTCGACTAATGATTTACATGCTCATTTTGAGTTTGGACGTATGTAGATTTATTCTCTATCAGACTCATAAAGATGATACTTTATGTTTCACTGAGATAGATGTGTTTTTATTTCCTTTCTTTACCTTTTCATTGTTATATATTGGGGTTTTTCCACCTATCGATGATTGTATACCTTGGTAGCATCATATCAATTTTTGTCTGCCTTGATATAGAGTTCATGATGATAAGACTACAAAATATATTATTTTTTTTAGTAGTGGATAGAGTGGATTAGTATTGATATTTTCCCTATGGTGTAGCATTCAGTTTGAGTCCCATTTACTTGCAATATTAGCCTTCTTATGGCCCTAAAGTGGTACTTGCTATTGATTTTCATTTTTAATTATTAGATTATTTTCATTGTTTAATGTTGATCGATTCTCTCTTGGTTGACAACTAGATGGTTAGTATCCAGTTAGAAATCCCTTCCTCATAATTCTTGTTCATTGTATTAGGTAGCTAGATTTTTTGGATGATTTCTCTCTTGTAGAAAGGTGAGTTTGGTTATTTTTCCATTCTGTTAGACTATGCTCGATCGGTAGTGAAGTGGATTAGGGTAGTGAAGGTAAGTTGACCTTTTGTTGTTAAGTCAAGGTTCTAGAGATTACAATTGGCTATGCCATCCATTTTATGTTTTGAAATTTTTTGACTTGTCTTCTATTTGCTAGGATTTTAGTTTTGGCTATCCCTCTCAATGTAAACTATTTTTGAGGTTGACTAGTTTGGGGTCCTTGTTCAAATTTGACTAGTTCATCAGCCGAAAGTGATTTTGATGTTGATGTCGAGAAGGCGTGGATTCATCTTTCATGTTTGATGGGTTGGTCTCCTCGAGATAGTTTTCTTTTGTGTTGGTATGGAGTTGGATAATTTGTTCTTTCTATGATGTTGTTCTTGTCGGGGTGGAGTTAGAGATTTTGGACGTAGGTGGTCCTTTTTGTGACTGCTTTTTAAGTTGGCAAATTTGAAATCCTTTATTTTGAGTTGCTTGGTTCATTTTCTGGTAGTGCTCTTGACCTTGGCATTGCTTATAAGGTTACTATGTGACTTGGTAAATTATGGTTATTTTCCCCAGATTATTGTGTTATGGTTACACTAGATGTATTATTGGGACTAAATATGTGATTTTGTTATAGTTATGATGGCTATACCATTGGGACCAACGCCATTTATATGATATTGTTTGGATTTCAATAAATGTTTTATCCTTGTAAAGGACTTGGTCATAGTTTATAGAAATATTAGTGCTTATAATCGTATTGTTAGATACTAGAGATGAGTTGCATAGATTTCGTATATTCATAATCACTTAGATAGCAAATGGTACGATTCCAATTAAAATATGGTTTTACTACTCTTTTCCTAATAAGGTATTTTCTCCCACTTTTAACTTTTAAAATGGATTTCTTTATAACAGGAATCATACCATCTTAAGGAATAACTTATGAGACTTCGAGACTAATAATAATGTCTTAGTGATTTGATAGAGAAAGATTCCCTTCCATAGTTTTGCTACTACTAATTTCCTTGATCGAGAAAGATTTCGATCCTTTGTATATTTTTATGATGATTTAGTCACAAAGGTTACCCTAAGTAATGGATTTATGAACTTATACTCTTTTTTCTACGGCTCTAGTCTATCCAATTTAAGTCTATACATTTATATAGATATATAAATACATATATGTATATATACATATATATATATAGTACTGGGCAAAACTAGATTTATGATGGTATTGATGAATGAGTTTCGGTTCTAGTCCATCAGTTGATGATGACATTGATGGATATTTAAAATCCTAGATCGGGACTAGTTAAGTGTATATAGGTACTCTCAAAACCCTTAGGGACTCCTTGATTCATGAGCAATTGTATTGGAGAAGAGAGGTTGTCGTAGGTC
Source organism: Capsicum annuum (assembly GCF_002878395.1). NCBI lineage: Eukaryota > Viridiplantae > Streptophyta > Magnoliopsida > Solanales > Solanaceae > Capsicum > Capsicum annuum. Next base: position 121,864,549 of record NC_061118.1, read on the forward strand.
CCTTTGTGAACCGTCGAGCTAGAAAAGGTGTATACACTAGGGTTACATTATGGTACCTGATCAGTTATAGTATTATCGACTTACTTGTCATTCATTCTTTCATCTGCATTGCTTATCAACAATATGTCCCTATATCTATCAGCCTTATTAGGGGTTGCATAGGTATAAGTAGGAGTGCTACTTGCAGTATATTATGTTGTGCTAGTAGCTATCAAAATTATGGGGGTTGCATGTGTATAGGCTATGGTTGTTATTTCCTAATTGTTGATTGAACCTTTCGGGCCTATGGCGGTTGGGCTTATGAGATTCCTGATTAGGTATTGATTGTCCAAACTAGCTAGTTACATTATATTATTATTATTATTATTATTATTATTATTATTATTATTATTACTATGGTTAGTACATTATAGGCTAATTATTTGACTTGTATTAAGATTTGAGGTATGATTCTAATTCCTTTGCAAATAGTTATTTCATTAGGCATGATTATTTCATGTTAGGCAATATGAATTTAGACCCTAATAACCTGGTTTATTTCTTTATGGTTGCTTATTAATTGTAATTATATCATATACATGGATTAGAGACCCAGATTATATTAGCACTAGGTCATACTATGATAAGGAGGCCTGGAGATGCTAGAGTGATTACGTAGCTTATACCCTTGAGTTAGAATTATGTATATGTAGCTATCTATAGTAGTTATGGTATTACCATACATAACCCCTTCTTTCATTCACTTATGCTGTATATCCATATCTTTCCCTAGTATATTACTTTATATATCCTTCTTCTGCTTATTATTCATATATTTTCTAGTGATATACGGTATAGCACTAGGGTCTCAAAGTATGGTTGGAATAGTGTCACTTACCTTTATTGTTCCTTTAGCTTATTGTGTTAGTTTCTTGAATATGAATAGAATATTCACCCTTATTATCACTTTAGCTTAATTATGTAATTTGCTAGATATTTTGGTATAGTTTATATTTTTTCATACATGTTACTTATATTTGCATTATCTTTGGAGCTCAAATGATAAAATGTGTTGCTACTCATACTACACTTTTGTAACCTGAAGATCATAGTATGTTTTCTCGCCATTATTGTGTGCATCATGTAAAGCAACTACGGTTCGGGGGCATAGGGTGATCTCCTAGAATTTTGAGTATCGTTATTCTGCCTTTTATGGACTTGACTAGACTCTATGTTGTATTCATAGATGAATTATAATAAATTATTCATTTTGTACATCATTTTGCAGGTCGTATTACATTCGAAGATCATGTAATAATTATATCAAATTTTGGGACTATTTTATTATTTTAGCTTTTTTTCTATATTTATTTTGTATTCTTCCTTTCTTTCTCTTGATAGTCCATTACTAGAAGATTCGAACTACGGGTCAACTTAGTTACTAGTGGGTTATATTAGGTGCCATCATGACCTAAGAAATTGGGTCATGACAAATTGGTATTAGATCCATTTTTAACAGTGTTTTGGTATAAGAGCTTAGTGTCTAGTAAAGGCATGCGAACCAGTGCGGATACGTTTGTAACCTATCTTACATAGATTACCAGGCATTCTTAGGAATGTCTTTTCTTTACTCCTTCTCGTGTGCCTATTTTTCTATGAGCCTAAAGTATTTTTTTAACTCTATTATATCATACATAGACAATACGAGGTTATTGATAGATTCTAATAGGTCCTTAACACGAGTTTTTAATGTTTTAGTGGACCGTCACACAAAGGAGTCATAGGTGTATATTGAATATCTTCAGTGTTAGTGAGAGGATTCGAGGCCATCCTGTAACACCCTGCGTAATTATCTCCTAGTATGAACCTTAAAATGTGTTCTATAAAGAAAAAATCTGGTCCCAAAAGTTTAAGAGGTGTTTTCCCAAGTGTGAAATACTTTGAACCTTGTAGAATTTCCTTAATATTGACTATTGGTCATGTAGAGCATCGAATAATCTTTCCATCGATACCAAATTCGCCCAAATTCGATACTCGAGCAAAGAGTTAAATCTATTTTAGTGAGACAATGTGCCACCTGGTACTTTAGCACATCACGGAGCCAGCCAAAATCGCAATCGTAAAAATACAGTGAGCCTTCGAGATTATGGCGCATCGCGCCAAGGCTTAACTTCAGAATTGTCAATTTCCAGTGCACCAACGTGATTCCACCTCATCGCGGTGCCTTTCTAATTCATAACCAAGGTGGCAACGTGATTGCCACCATGTTGCGCTGTCATGCAGTTTCCCAATTGTCTAATTTCCAGTGAACTGGCACGATTATGGTGCATCGCGCCAGTATGTAAAATCGGGATTTTTCAGTTAAATTCCAAGAGCTTTTTGGTCTTTTCCTACTCTTCTTTAGCCCCTATATATACCCAATAAAAGGCTCTTAGCCTCAATTTCCTATATTCAACATCAAAACTACGGTTTTATAAAATCAGAACCCTTATTTCTTCTTCAAGAAAAATCAATAGAGATCAAGAGAAATCAGAAGGAATAAGAAATCTATCCAAGAACTTTCAAGAAAAGATTTTCGCCAAGGTATGTTGATATTGATTCTTGGGTCCCTTTCATCCAAGAATCTCAAGAACCATTTTCTAAAATTCTAAGATATTGTGTTTATGGGTTTTCATGATTCATGTGAGTTGAAATTGATGTTCCTTCTATCATTGAGTTATGATTCATGTTTGTTTACAAGCCTTTAGAGCTTTGACCCTAGTGTGTGGAATTCATGTGATGGTTATGATAAACCCTCTTCAAGTTTCTTTCTATGTGATATGTTCATATCAATTAAGTGTAGAAATAGTTGAATAAGCAAAGCATGCTCCCCATATGTTTGATAAAATTCTTATATGTAGAATTAGGGCCATTATAGCATGTTGATTAGGAAACCCCAATTATGTGCTAGTTCATGCATGCCAAGTGTTTGCTGAAATGACTTAATAAATGAATTGTGGCATAATAGCATGAAATCCCCAATTAGGTGCAACCCATGCATGCCTAGTATTGGATGAATGCCTTAGTGAATGAATTATTCCATGATAGCATGGAATCCCCAATTAGGTGTAGACCCATGCATTCCTACTGCTTGTTGAAAGGCCTTAGTGAAAAAATTGAGACATGATAGTTGGAAATTCCCCTATTACGTGCTCTTTGATACATGATAAGCCTTTAATACATGCTAAGTGCTTGATGAGTAACTTGTGACATGATAGTATGAAGTTTCCCCAATCATGTGCTATCCAATACATAGCAAGACTGATATACATGTGAAGTACTTAATGCAAGACCTTGTTGAATGGAGTATGATGTAATAGAATATTTCCCTTATGCTATTATATGTCTATGATTCCTAAATGCTTGAAGTGATGCCTTAGTGATTGTGATGGTGAATATATGGTTGTGATTTCTAAATGCTTGAAATGATGCCTTAGTAATTGTGATGGTAAATATATGGTTGTGATTTCTAAATGATTGAAGTGATGCCTTAGTGATTGTGAATATATGGTTGTGATTCCTAAATGATTAAAGTGATGCCTTAGTGATTGTGATACTGAATTTATGGTTGTGATTCCAAAATTCTTATAGTGGTGCCTTAGTGATTATGATAGTGAATATATGGTTGTAATTCCTAAATGCTTGAAGTGATGCCTTAGTGATTGTGATATAAATATATGGTTATGATTCCTAAATGCTTGAAGAGATGCTTTGGTGATTGTGATGATAAATGAATGACTGTGGTTATGACTAGTCAAGAATGGTTATGCCTTACTTTTGTGTTATCGAGTCCTGGGGGTATTTATACCCAACAATTTAGCTGCTGCCTAGAGCCTGTGTTAGTTTACACGATAATCCCAGTCAGGCCATGATTCTCAAAACTTAGTGAATTATAAAACTTTATATCCTCAAAAACTTGTAGAACTTAACAAATCTCAATAATCTTAGTAATCTTCCTAATCCCCGTATTGTTAGTAATCTAGCCTCAACGTTGTACTCAGCTTACATCTAATTCTATTCAAGTACTCAGTTCTAACCTCGGTAGTGATCGAGTAATATATTCAAACTCTGTATCGTCATTCAAATACCGTGATTCAGTAGTATTCTGTCAGATATGGAACCATGGGAATTCAACTTAACTCAGTCAGATCAATTGAAAAACGTGATCAGTTTCAGATTTAGTTCAGTTTATGTTAAGTTGAGAATTCATTTTAGAGTCTTTCAGTTGGGTGTAGGAGCTAGCACCAAGAGAGAGAAGGAACGGTGGCTCCCTATCAGAGAGAGGCTGAGTCGTTAGGAACTATCCCTGAACACTAGAACTGCATAGCCAGTGCAGGATGTAGGAGTCCCCGTTAGTAGAGGCTGTCACCGTTAGAGATGTTTCACTATTATATTGCCTTAGTCTAACTTCCTGTGGGGTTCATCCATTACAGAGGCTTGACCAGAGAATTCTTTACCCGTGGCATAGTATTGACACCTTTCCAGCTAGGTTATGGTTGGACCCCACCTATGAAAGGTTTGGGCATGTCAGTTAAGTTACTACTTCCCACAGTTGTAGTTTCAGTATCAATCATCAGAAATCAGGACTTTAAGGTATAGTCATCTATCTCAGTGTGGAATTCAGATAGTTCCATTGATTCATGACTATCCGTCAAATAGGCTTGGTCTCAGATTTAGTTGAGTATTCTTGTTATCAGATCCAGAGATCTCTCGATAGAGAGGCTTGATCTCTATCTCAAAATTAGTTGAGTATTTTTGTTATCAGATTCAAAGATCTCCTGATAGATAGGCTTGATTTCAATCTCAGATTGAATTGGATATTCTCTTTATCAGATCCATACATCTCCCGATAGATAGGCTTGATCTCAGTCTCAAATTCATTTTAGCATTCTTGTTATCAGATCTAGAGACCTCCCGATAGATAGGCATGATCTCATTCTTAGATTCTATTGAGTATTCTTGTTATCAAATCCCAAGATCTCCTGATAGACAGGCTTGATCTCAGTCTTAGATTCCGTTGAGTATTTTTGTTGTTACATTCGGATATGATCATATTCTTATCATTGGTAATAGATTTCAGAGTCATCTATTAGAGACAGGTTGATCTCTGATTCAATCAGTCGATAGCAGTGAGCTCAAAATTCAATTATTTATGTGAGTATATTTAGTTAATCAATTATCAGTATTAGATGATTTAGTGATTTAGTATCTCTGTGTTAATAGTGAGTTCAGATGATAGTAAAGTGGTATCCGAGTTTCAGTATTTAGAGTTGTGATGATTGTGATTGTGGTTTATGCATTTATGTATATGTTCTCATTCAGTACTCCCATGATTATTTAGTTATGTAACTGTTCATACATGAGCCCTTGCATTTAGCCTTACCTCATCTGCATACTCGATACATTCCTGTACTGATGGATTTGTAGTATGGTGTTTTATTAGACACCATAGGTCTAGAGGCACGTGATCCAGAGTACCCTTAGCAGTTCAGTCCTAGTCTATAGCAGTAGACAAAGCAGTGAGTCCTCTTCATTTGAGGATGATCCTTTTATCATTATTGCATCAGATTTTATTTATTTTTAGACGACGGAGTTAGTTGGGGACATGTCTCATCAACTCCAAAACTCAGACAGTTTAAATGATTTTCGAATAGATATATCAGTATTTAGTTTTCAATTTTGAGTATTTTTAGATATTTTGAACCTTATGGCCAATTTTCGCATTTTTTATCTATATTATGCAGTGTTTAGTTACAGATATCAGTAAAGGGTTGGCTTGTGGTCCTTCGAGATCATGAGCATCCTGTAATGACTAGGGGATAGTCTCGAGTCGTTACACATCCCAGGCTCCAGTAGGGCTTTTAAATACCTTAACCTTTCAAGATCCAGTATTGGGGATCTTAATTCTCTCTATTTATACCTTACAACTAAGGATGACATTTAATTTATCGAATAGTTCTCGGTCCAGAGTTGGGTTTATTGGTGTTCATTAGGGTTCTCTATAAGTTTTAGGCTATTAGATAGGGTTTCTTGAGTGGGCCAGGAATATTTCTATGCTATATCTGTTAGAAAATGATGCGGTGTAGAGATTTATTAGAGGATTAACATTTCTACTTAGTTTGGCATCGACGAACTTGATAGTAGTGGGTCTTCCCTCACTCAAGTTACTGTTAGTTCTAAGTCCATAGAGAGTGCGCGTATTGAGACTCATACAGGTGGAAGTTAGAGACCATGTCCTTACTATAAAGTTATTTGTATTCCATTTCAAAGAGAGGATCCTCTTGACTAAGGTCAACATTATATACAATGTATTAGATCTACATAGGTAGAATTTAAGACTATGGATGGATCTCTGATTAGTCCTGGTAATCACAACAAGTAGAGTTCTTATCAAACATTGAAAAGTTTTGGTATGGGTGTTCAGTCCATGGCAGCCATTTTGTATTAGAGTGTGTAGCACCTAGGAGTATTCTTAGATCTTGTTTTGGTTCTGGTGAGATAGGACATTGGTCTAGAGAGTGCCTAAACTAAGTTGGTTGTCTAGAAAGAGTTATCATATTCTCCTTACTAGCTTAGAGTTCCTGAGGTGTGTTATGATTACCAGATGAATAGTTATTATATTAATAAGGGCCCTAGGTGTTAGTTGGTCAACAAGTTGGGGTTAACTTATATTTTTTGTTAGGTTAGGGCTTCAGGGGTTTGATACGACTTCAAAAAGATCAGTCAATAGTCCATAGTGTCCCTATAATGAATTATTGATCCCTCAGCCAATTCATATCAATCTCATAGTATTATTTCTTCATTTGTTAGAGGCAGTATGCATGGTTCCTTAGATGATCATTCAGATTATAATTCCCAATTTAGACCCGTACAGATATGTTCTCCCTTTAACTCATCAGGCATATGTCTTTGGAATTATTTGGGATAGGTGAACTTTTATTGGATACATTTATATTTTCTGTTTTAGTCATGGTTCTAGAGATGGCAATTGGCTATATGATTCATTTTTAGGTTTGTATTTTTGAACTTGCCTTCTAGTTTGCTGAGATTTTAGCTTTGGCTATCGCTCTCTAGGTAAACTACTTATGATGTTGAACTGTTTGGGTCTAGTTTTCTTATTTGACTAGTTCATCGCCCAATAGTGATTTTGATATTGATATCAAGAAAGCTTGGGTTCATCTTTCAAGTCTGTTGGGTTTATTTCCTCGCGATGGTTTGCTCCTGGTGTTGGTGTGGAGTTGGATACATTGTTCTTACCATGATATTAGTTGTTGTCTAAGTGGACTTAGAGAGTTTGGAGGTACGTGATCTTTCTTGTGATCCCTTCTTAAGTTGGCAAATTTGAAATTCATTATTTTTAATTCTTGTTCTATTTTTCAGTAGTGGTTTGACCTTGTCATTGGTGTCGAGATTGGTGCTCTATTCTTCAACAATATGATTCATGGGTTGATTTTGTTAAGTTTTTTTTGCTTGGATGAATTGAGGAAATCCTTATTTTTTAAGTTGTTTGGCTTTATATGACTTGGTGGAGTGCATCTTCTTTGTTATATATGTCGATGGGTATTCTATGTTGAGCTAGAGTACTGGATTTATTAGTTCTCAGCTGAAGTTGCATTTCTGTTAGTTTGTTGAGTTTTGGTCTTGATTTGTGAAGTTTGCATCCTTGGTTAGTTCTAAAGTGTATGTTTTGGTAGTTTTGCCCTCCAGCAGATATTGGGTTAATTGCTTGTGTTTTGAACCAGTGATTTACCCTTTGTGGCAAGAAGAATATTCAGTTGTATTTTGGTTTTGGTTCTGGCATGATTTAGTGAGGATATATTTGATTTTGATAGAATGGTCAATTTGAGAATTTGACCTTAGTTAAAACTTGTTGTCTCAGTTATCACCATGGAGCCTTGGGATAGAGATTTGGAGGTTATGATGGGTTTAGAGTATGGATTTTTTCATCTTCATGTTTTGTTTGGATAGTTGAGATCGAGCGGTTCAGCCTTGGTGTCGAGATTTCATCTTTGAGTTGTAGAGTTTTGGTACAACCTTCATTTTTTAACTGCCTTATTTAGGATTTCATCGATAGGCTAGCTAATCCTATTATGTGGTTACCTATTTGGGATTCTTTAGTTCAGATGGATTGTAGTTGAAAGTTTTCCAAATGATAGTTTGTTGGCACGGTATTGGTTCATTAAGCTTCGACCTTAGGTTTCAACTTTCACTGGGATTTTTGATGATCTACTCAACAGAAGTAGTATTCTTGAGTGGGATTCAGCATGGCGTGTTCCCTTAGTTGGGGAGACATCATTGAGTGGTTAATTTATTGGTGAGAAGTTTCGGTTTGAACTCTTGGCTTTCAATTTTAGTGGTCATCCGGACTAGTTGTAGCATTGGCATATATTGCTGACCTTAGTTGTCTCCCTTAGTGTGACCAGGTAGTGCTTTGTATGTGTATTCTCATGTTTATCGTTATGGACTTCCAATAGACCTTCTTCAATTCTTTTAGGTTACTTTGATGGATTTACACGAATAGGAATCGTGTGACTTTGTTTTTGGTTTGGAGTGGATAGCATGTTAGAAAGGAAAAACAAAGTTATATTTGGATTTTGGAATTGGATGCATAGTTCATGCCTTGGATTGCCTTAATCTTTGAGGAGTTTTTGGTTGGTTGTGCCAATATTGGTGTGGTATTAGTGTGTCATGGTTCAATTTTTCATGCATCTTTCTTCCTCGATTAAGTTGGAGGCTAGTCGGTGGTTGAGATTGAGTTTGTATGTTTGAGTACTTATATGCAGAAGTTTGTTGGAAAAGGGATATCTATGGAAAAATCTCTTAGAAGTATTGTTTCTTCTTAGACGTTATCTGGAAAGTCATGCTCGGAGCATATAGACCCAGTTCCTTGTCTATTTGAGATTTCATGATCCTTCTATCCATTGGCTTTTGTAGACAAAAGTCCATTTAGTTATGGATATTGTAATAATCCTCTCTTTTCCTTGATTTATGTTTCGAGCCTTCTCATAGTAGCTAAAAGTCATTTATGACTTTTTGGAACTGTCGTTCATTTATTGGACAATTCATTTTGATTTTAGGGTTATTTTCAAATTTTGTAGCTTTTACTATTTAGGATTTGGTCTCGGACCAAAACTCCAAGTCGATAACCTCAGATGAAAATTACAGTCATGCCATCAACCTCAGAATATCATTTTTAGTTAAGAGGGACCCTTGGATTAGGTACTAAGGCTTCCAAACTCATTTTAGGAAATTTGGTAGATTTTGTGGAAAATAGAATTATAGGTGTAGGGTCCATATATAGTCGAAACAATCTCGAATGAAAGATCTAATAGTTCTATTGAGTCTGAAATATAAAATTTGGTATGGTAGAATATTTTGTTTGCGCATGCGGGATTTCGAACGAATCTCGAGCACCCTATAAGAATCCATTCAGAACATAGAAAAATCAGGTGCATCTGGTTAATGATGCAACCACTTATGTGAACATAGTGTCGCTCAAGTGTTGTCGCATGCGCGACATGTTGTTATTTAAATGACATTAACCTTTTGGTCAATGTCTACTTAACCGATGCTTAAGCATCTTTGGGATTTCCTTAGCGATTCCCGACCTCTCATGTTAGATCTGCTAAGTAATAGATGAGTCACTTAAGTGTCTGTCGCCAAAGAGACAGGCCAGTCGTGTGAGCGACGGTCTCACCTAAGCGACATGGTGATTACTTAAGTGACACCTGTCACTATCTAACCCTTTTTCTCCACCCGATTTTATATCGCTCCTTCAACTATTTTTCACCAAATTGAGACTTCAAGGAGAGGAAAAAAGTGGCAAATCGTCCATATAAGCTGAGGTAAGCTAACCAAACTCTTTTTGGTCAATTCTCATCAATTTTAACTTCAATTTCCATCCTTGTTCTTGGTAAAATTTATAGAAATTAGGGCTTAAATTCGGAAATTTGAGGGTTGATTGAGACCCAATTTGATATCCATTTGTTCTCAACTTCTGAGCACAAATTTCTTATTTTTTGAGGGACGTCATGATGGGTTTAATTTTGGATTCTGTTTGTGGGCCCCACAAGACCGTTCTTGACCCAATCCTTATTATCGGAATATGGGTCTCATTTTACTTCTTATGATATGTAGATATCTATTTTGATAGTGTGATGACATTTTTGGATCGAGGAGTGAAGACGAGCGATTCATAAATAATTAATGGATTGTAGTTCAGCATCGAGGTAGGCTTTTATCTACTCTTCTCCTTGAGATAGTATTTTATATATGTTGCATGCTATATATGGATGTTCGGATGTGATTGTGGGCACATCACGATCACTTAGTCTAAATTATAAGCTTAGGGCAAGAAGGGTAGTTGACCATTAAGGTGAAACACTAATTATACTTAAATGATCCTATTATATTTTTCATAGATTGAGCTAATTCGTAGGATAATTATGATAGTATGATACATATGACATGTGATTAGGTATTGGAAGAATCATTTATTTGATTAGTCTTATTTTGATTGATTAGGCTACCTAAGAACCGTAATTTAGGTAGGAATTGTTATCTTAAGGCTAATCATGAATTTTCTAACATCTGGAAGTCAACATAGATCCTTATCCCAGTATGAGGTAAAAAGTTGTCTAAAATGGATTTTAGGTATTAGAAGTGGTTCACTCCGATCCACCTTAGGCCAAGACTTATGTAACATTGTGTAGACTTATATACGCAGGTTAGCATGTTAGACATTGTTGAAACTAATGAGTCGTTAGTATATGGTTACTATGTGACTCGGTGGATTGTAGTGGTATTCCCTGGATTATTATGTTATTTTTACACTGGGTGTATTATTAGGACTAAGACTGTGGTTATGTTGTTGTAACGCCCCGCGTCTATACCCCATACACTACACGGTGCTCATAATTCTGAGGGACCACAAGATAACCTATGACTAGTATCTACTACAATAAATGAATAATAATGCCATATTATGTGGAAATTATGCAAAAGCTTTCCATAAGGTTAAAAACTGTAAATAAATACTGAGTATTGAAAATTGAATGCTGATACATCTGTTTGAAATACTCTAGTTTGATAAGCCTCTACTGTCTGAATAAAGGATTAACAGGACAAACCCTACACTAACCTCGACTAATAAAAACTGATAAACTGAGATACTGAAGTAATAATCATGTCCTCGAACTATGAGGACTCATAACTAGTATGCTATTGAAGAATTGGAATGCTAAGTATTATCGGGAGCCCGTACGTCTAAGCCTATAATATAAGACAGTATAGCTTAAAAGAAAGGTATGTGTCAGTCCTTTTAATGTACTGGTATTCTAACTGAGGTAGGCTCAAATGCATGGGTTCATATGGATGAACAATACTGACTAAATGACATGAATACAACTAAATTGGAGTACATTCATGAATACGTATACTATAACTAAGATTATGATAACACTGGATACTCAGTTCTAAATTACAAATTTAGTGATATCTGAGTTTACTAATAATATACTACTTTTAAATGGGTGACTGTATCTGACAGTCTAAATTTTGTAGAACTATTTTGAGTTTCGTATTAAACTGAATAACTGTATCTGACAGCCCTGATTTTGTAGAACTTAACTGAGTTCTATACTGGGTCTGGAACTGAAACTGAGACTGTGGAAGGTAATCATCTAACTGACATACTCTTTTCTGAATAGATTGGGGTCCAACCTGTAACACCAGTTGGAAGGATATTAGTACCATGACATGGGTAAAGACAATTGTGAGTTAACCCTCTCTAATAGGAATCTCTTTCGTAGACTCTCGTTGGCAGGAAAACTCGTACGAGATGTATCAACCCTAGCCTGGAAGGAAGATATCTCAACCTACGCTATCTACGTAGTTCTGTAATGGATGGATTTCTACTAAGGGTCAAACCCTCTGCTACCAGGAATGCCTCCATCCCCGGGTTCATTCGATGCTGAATCCTACTCCGAACTGAATAGACACTAAACTGATCCCTAGTTCATACTAGGCTAGACTAAACTGTTACTGATTGTACTGTCTACCTGATCTGAACTGAGTTCACTGAGTTCCATTGACTGATGGAAGACTACTGAATTATGTTAACTGACTGAATTTACTGAGGTCTGAACTAGATACTCAACTGGACTAGACTGATACTGAATCTACTGAGTTTTTCTTGAGTTCTATAACAGACTGAGAATACTACAGATCATTATATGACTGAGATTATTCTGCAACTGACACTGGCTCTAGTTAAACAACTAAATTATCAGGTAATAAATACCCCCAGGACTCGATATAATGAAAATTAAATCACTGCATGACTTTAGTAGCATAATGGTCCTAGTTTTCTAATAATACATTCACTTAGACATTTTTAGTCAAACACTTGTTATACATGAGCTTGTGCATGATTGAAATCACACAATAACATGTTATGCTTGGACTAGTCTAATCACATAAGCATTTTGACAAATACTAAAGGAGCACGGGTATTTCAAATATTAATAAACATGTAGTAATATCATGGATTCTACATTCAACTTGCAATTCAAGAGTTTGACATGTACTTCACAAAATTCAATTCACAATTAAACTTGTTTGCATGAAACTTGGGACAAATCATGGAATTAGATCACCATTAACATCATAATCATTAATACATTCAAGATCCAACATAAAATCTATGAAATTATTTAACTTTTATTTAGAAAGAGTTTCTTGAACTCCAAGAGTGGAAGGAAACCCTTAGATGAACACTTCACATACCTTAGGATTTAAATTCTTGAAGATTAAGGGAGTGTTCTTGAGAATTGATCTTGAAATAGATGTTCTAGGAATTTTTTCTTGAAGGCAATATGAGAGAAAGAAGTGTAACTTGCTTTGTGGGGGATGAATTTCATGTTTTAGGGGTTGGGTCGAAGTGGAGAAATATCACAAATATACCTCTCTTGACGCTATTTTTAATTAAGGAAAACTGGTTTAGCGAGGCACAAACCATCGTTTGATTCGATGCGATGGTCAATCCGCCATATCGAGTCCACATCAATTCTCTGGAATTTCCACTAGGATCTAGGGGGAAATATTCATTGATGCGATAGGCAATGCGGAGCATTGAGATCGCATTGATACACTGGACTGGACTCCCAAACATTCTTTACACGATGTTAGAAAAATTAAAAACTCCACCTAGAACACCTACTGACACTATGGATCACGAATTAACATAAAGATCATCATTTAATGGTTGTAAAGGTCATGAAATAGAGTCTCCAACTTACGAAGGCTAAAATCACACTAAGTCTGAATACTTAGCTAGATTTTTCTAAGTCCTGGACCCCTTAGAAAGCTTAAAAGACTGAGTTGAGCTTAGAATTTTATGTGGTCTTACAATATCTCCCCCTTGGAAACATTTATTCTCGAATAAGATTGATTAAACTAAGAATACTAATAGACTAGATTTCAACACTAGAAAAGCACAACTGAAGCATGATTTCATCATTGAAATTACTAATATACCAAATTATCTTACAGAACATGCATATCTGATGCATAAGTACATAGTTGAACATGATTCATGAATGCATGACTGGGATTACTGATAAGCTGACCTTATATACTAGACATGCATATATGATGCATGAGTACATGACTGAACAAATTCGTGAATGCATGACTGATAACGCTCAATTTACACCACAAATTAGTGCAAGGCGGTCGTCGTCTATATATTTACCCAACTTTGGAGTCGGGGTCGAATCCACAGGGAACAATTTGAGTTTTGATTAAACTAGTTCGAAATTATAGCTACAATGTTCAATTAAAACAATCAATACAAATAGATAAAATGGGGGTTTAAGGTTTATAGAGAGTTAATTGTCACTTTCAATACTTTGGTGTTTGTAATCAAGATAAATGGGAAACTAGAGCTATGTTCACCAAGGGTTTCGGGAATTGACAGATACTAGGTAGTGCAAGAGATTCTCGGAATGAGTAGAACAGCAGAATATCCCCGAGATTATACTATCTGACTTATCTCTCAACCTTACCAGATAATATATTATCTAATTCTCTCGAACTTAGATAGCTTATCCATTTCCAATAGGATGTTATCTCAAGTAGAATAATCCATTTACGGCATTAATCATTAAACAAAAGGTTGGTAGCTTCTGAGTCCCTATTGATAATTCATGTCCTCTAGTCTTTCTCCGTTTGAAGCAAATAAAACCTAAGGCATAACCTAATGTTTGAAATCACTAGATTTTAGTTAAAACAACACAATTTCAAGATGTTTTACTACTCTTTGAATACTTTAAACACCTAGTATCATATCAAACCCTAATCCATGGATCCTATAACTCCTGCTAATGAAATTATCCGTTCATGATTTGATGAACGAAATAACAAGTTGAATTCATGATTATAATGATAAACTTATGAATGGATAGAAAACAGCGAGTAGTTCCTCCGATTTAATCACAAGGTAGAAACCCCAAAAATAGTTGATACAAAAACACAAGAATATTTTATGAAAGAGAGAAAAAATACGTCTCTCTTCTTAGAGTTGATGTCTGATAGATGAATTATAAATTAAAAACCCTAAAAGATGATATTTATACTAAATCCTAATTAAGGAAATAAAATAACAAAATCACAGTTGGGCTCGGATTTAGATGACAACATATTGGTGTTGATTGTCAGGCTTCGGACAGCATCTCAGATATGTCGTCAGAAGTAGTTCCTTCTTAACCTATTTTGCCTCACTCTAATGATGTCCTCCGACAGCTTACCAGTGGAGTAATGGCATGTAGAAACTATTGTCAAACCTTCATCTTATTTCACCATGTTTTGTCCCACTTGATGACATCTTCTGACGGTTACCACACTTGTGACGACTTATTGAGAATGTCGTCACGTTCATCTAGCAACTCTTCTTCACTGTTCTTCCTGACGCCTTTTTTTGGTAGCTTACCACATCTGTGACGGCTTACAAGAAATGCTGTTACACTCATATCAACTCACTTGTACAAGATTTTACTTATTTTGTTAATCTTTTCTATGTTTTTCTCCCATCCTTGCTACAACTACAATATCACAAAAAAACAAAAAAAAAACAACCAAAAGTTGCTTAAGACTTCATAATTATTTAGAGTTAAAAGCCTCAAATGTGTTAGAATCTGCTCACACATCAACATCCTCAACATAAAATAATTGTTTGTCCTGAAGAAACTACATAACACCATACTACGATGCTTAACCAAGAGACACATAAGATACCTATCACAGTTGATTATCAAGTTTAGCTCAAAACTCATGCCACTCTCCACATTTAATCCAATTGTGCATATCCATAAAGATTAACAATGTGACCCAAAGGAATCAATATATGACATCAATTTAGCAACAACAACCATGCATGTACCAATATTACACTATCCAAATAATTTAACATCTAGCAATGCAACCAATGTGCCCTTTAAACAAAGAAGTCCCTCATCACTCATATATGAACTCAAGTATGTCAATGGGGGACGGTCAAGAGACACTAACTTTCAGAAAGAAAATCTAATCAATACATGTTAAATACCATATGCTTGCCCTTCTTTTCATTACCAAGGTGTCCAGATAGGTAAATTGGATCACTCTAGGTCTTTTCTTCGGCTTGTAATGTAGGCTAAGGGCTGGTATGATATTCAATGGCATTTAGAGTGACTAAGCCTCCTTGGCACTACCTTAACTTTAGGGGTTCACTTATTAGCCTTTTTCTTTTTTTTTACCTTTTCTTGGTCACACATTTTTTAGGATGGATGTGGCTTTTGTTTTTCATTCTTTTTCCTTTCTTATTCTTCTTCCACACCACCCAACTTTTTATTCTTTTACACATTGTTTTCCTTTTATTCTACCTTCCTTCATAGTTAGTTTATATCACACACCCCTATGATAGACACCCTCAACTTAGGTGTTTACCTAAGTCTAGGTGCACAATGTCCAAGGAGGACCAGGGCCAAAACAGGTTCATTATGATATAAATAGGAAGGTGATAGGTGTCATAGAAAGAAATGGTCAATTCAGTCTCCAAATATAGATCAAGAGATATCGTGCATACAAGGAAGGTCATTTAGGGAAAAAGTTACTAGAAAATCAAAATGGCCTATGATCCTTTCCTAACCCCTATATTTCACCCAATGTAAGACTAATCGAGGAAGTTTTGGATTTAACACACAAAGGGAACTAAGTAGTATCTCACACACACATGGCATAAAGGTGCATCACAAGCTACTACGTATCCGGTTCATGTAATTGTTTAGTAGTGGATATCATGTCACTAGAACTAATGCCATAATAAGATGCACAATGGTCACACATAAATGTATATCACATAGTAAAAAAAAAGACCAATGGAGATGTGTTTATCAGTCTCAAAAATCAACAAAAATATGTCAACTGCTCCAGATACTTATTTTTCTCTAGTTAACCACAACACATCACAAAACAAACACAGTACGCCAAAACATGCTGGCTCTAATAAGAACAAAACTCCAGGTAAAAGAGGCACGACAACAAAAACCGCAAAAGGACATCAACACCCACAAGTAGCCCCGCCCTCAACTTAATATCATGCATTGTTCTAAACACATCAAATCAAAACAAGAGAGTTAGAAACATACCTGTAGCACCATGGGTGAAAAGATCTGATGTCAATCATATAATACGAATACAAACAACAAATTACCTTAGGTTGCCTCCCAAGAAGTGCGTAGTTTAACGTCGCGGCATGACCCAACTCAGCTTTTTCCTCTACCTTGAGGATATGAATTTCACCCCTAACTTAGAGTCCATCTTCTTACCTCGCTCATAAGGAGGTGGTACAAAGATTTAGAAGCCGGGTAATGAATGATGCATGGTAAAGAAATCGACCTTAAAGTGAGATATGTTTTTATGTTGTTTATCAAGTGTAATATAAAGAATATGGGATTCTTGTTCCTCATCTTCAAAGTCTTCCACTAGTTTAGATGATTCAACAGAATAGATATCATCTAAACATAATGTGGAAAAATGCTTCGAGTGTGGCCCAACAAATTCTACTTCAAAATTTACACTATCCTCTGCACACTCACTTTTATTCATCTTCTCAACATTTTTACTTTGAATTGCGATAGAGTTTTCGTAAGAAATTGACTTGGCTTCTTCTTTTGCCTGTAGCACCATTCCCTTAATATTGGCATCATCCCTCATGGTTGGCTCGGTTGGTTGGGAAATTGCCAAGGTTTGATCAACATCAAGCTCATCATTAGTATAGGAATCTTAATCTTCATCGTCACACTCTTTCATCATTTTAAATGATTCCACAGATAAGATATCATCTAAACATTATGTAGAAAAGTATGTTGGATGATTGACCTCGATATCCATCTCTTCTATCCTTTCTCTCCTCTCATTAAATGCCTTAATGTCTTGATGTATGTTGTCACATATGGTATCATTCTTGTGTCTATACCATCCAACATTAGTTGAAGCATAGCTTCAATGTCACTCTTTCCAGTGCTTCGTTCTCCCTTTTCTTAACCATATGACCTGTCATACTCATAAGAAGAAATAGAACCTAGGTTAGCGCAATAAGGGGAAGGGGCATTTGGATAATCACTCCAAATTCCATCCTGACCACCACATAAAGAACAATTATACTCCCGGTAAAATAGAGATAGTGCACACATCTCTCTTCCGGGAGCATATATATAATCTTTCCAAAAGTGGGGTCAATCACAATATGAACATGGATCATCCAGATAAGATTTCCAACCATAAAACTTACATTCATTCTATGATACCATAGTAAGAAAAAAACAAAAATAAAGAAAATCTACTTAACACAAGAACAAAGGAAATCACAACAAATATTTACAACTTTGAATTCAAGTAAGTATGCTAAAATTCAAAACTAACTCAATACGCAAAATTGTTCCCTGGCAACGATGCCATTTTTTATAACGCTCAACTTACACCACAAATTAGTGTAAGGCGGTCGTCCTCAATATATTTACCCAACTTTGGAGTCAGAGTCGAATCCATTGGGAATAATGTGAGTGGCGACTAAACTTGTTTGAAATTATAGCTACAAGTTAAATTCAAACAATCAATAAAAAGGATAAAAAGGGGGTTTAATATTTATAGAGAATTAATTATCACTTTCAATACTTCAGTGTTTTTAACCAAGATAAATGGGAAACAAGAGCTATGTTCACCAAGGGTTTCAATAATTGACAGATACTAGGTAATGCTAGAGATTCTCTGAATGAGTAGAATAGCAGAATATCCCTGACGATTATACTATCTGACTTATCTCTTGACCTCACCAGACAATTGATTATCTAATTCTCTCAAACTTAGATGACTTATCTATTCCCAATAGGATGTTATCTCAGGTATATTAAATGAGTAACAACATTAATCATTAAATAAAAGGTTGGTAGCTTTCGAGTCCTTGTATTAGAAGGACTAATACAACCTAAGGCATAACCTAATGTTTGCAACCACTAGATTTTAGTTAAAACAATAGAATTTAAAGTTGTTTTACTACTCTTTGAATCTGTTAAACACCTAGTATTATATCAAACCCTAATTCATGGATCCCATAACTCTGGCTACTAAAATTAGCACTCATGATTTGATGAACGAAATAACAATTTGAATTCATTATTATAATTATAAACTTATGAATGGATAGAAAAAAATAAGTAGTTTCTCTGATTTAATTACAAGGTAGAATCCCCAAAAATAGTTAATACGAAAACCCAAGAATATTTTATGAAAGAGAGCAAAAATACGTCTCTCTCTTCTTAGAGTTGATGTCTGATAGATGAATTATAAATTAAAAACCCTAAAAGATGCTATTTATACTAAATCCTAATTAAGGAAACAAAATAACAAAATCACAGCTAGGCTCAGATTTAGGTGACAGCATAATTGTGTTGATCGTTAGGATTCTGACGGCGTCTCAGATATGTCATCAAAAATTGTGCCTTCTCAACCTATTCTACCTCACTCGGATGATGTCCTCTGATAGCTTACCAGAGGAGTGACGACGTGTAACAAATGTCGTCAAACCTTTAACTTATTTCACCATGTTTTGTCCCAATTAACGTCATCTTCTGACGGCTTACCACACTTGTGATGACATATTAAGAATGTTGTCACCTTCATCTAGCAACTCTTCTTCACTGTTCTTCCTGACTCCTTTTTTTGATAGCTTACCACATCTCTGACGGTTTGGAAGAAATGCCGTCAGACTCATATCTGCTCCCTTATATTAGATTTTACTTATTTTTTTTATCTTTCCTATATTTTCCTCCCATCCTTGCTACAACTACAACATCATAAGAAAACAATAAAAAAACAACAAAAAGTTCCTTAAGACTTGTATATTAGTTAGATTTAACAACCTCAAATGTGTTAGCATCTGCTCACACATCAATGATTGAGTATGCAACATTAATTGATACCAAGTTTGTAGTTATATCTAAACCTGAGACTGAGTAAATTCAAAGAAAATCTATTATCTTTGGCTGATTCTCATCTTACAGAGAAGAGGTGAGGATACTTGGTCCGCATGTCTGCTTCTGCCTTCCAAGTAGCTCCCTTAACAAACTGATTCCGCTAAAGCACTTTGACTAGAGGGACTTCTTTGTTCCTCAGTCTATGAATCTGATAATTAAAGATTTTGACGGGAGTCTTTTCATAAAAGAGGTTTTTCTAAATATCTATGCACTCTATAGGGACTACGACTGCTGGGTCACTTATGCATTTCTTAAGTAGGGAGACATGGAACACTGGATGCACTGAAGCTAAGTCTGAAGGCAACTCAAGCTTGTATGCTACCTTTCTGAAATAGTTGAGAATTCATAAGGACCATATTTTAGGAACTGAGCTTCCCCTTCTTGCCAAACCTTTTCACTCCTTTCATAGTAGAGATTTTCAAGAACACAAAATCACTGATCTCCAACTCAAGATCATTTACTGAATACGTATTAATAAGAATATGAGAACATAACTGAGCCTGAAATGTGATACAGGAACTGGATATCGTATGTGGAACTGAGCTATTGAATTCATAGATTATGGCTGATATTTGAACTTGAGATTCCACCTATGAGTACCCACTACTCCAAATCAGATTCATTACATGAAAATAATATGGATAGTTTAGGTCATGAAAGCTCAGGGATTATATTGTATCTCCCTCTTCGGACATTATGTTCCCTGAAGAATGTTGACTTGGCTGAGATACTGATGAAAAAAAGAGATAATTACAAGTCACCTACAAACTAAATTTAGACTGTATATTGGTGATCTGAAAGTGAGGCATGATACCTGAACTAAGCTAAACTCAGAACCACATGGTTGCTCAATCTTGGAATAGTTACATTCATGAGACTTCGGATAGTGAGACTAGATGGGAAGATGGGAAACCCAACCATACGAACATCGTCCACCTAATAGCTAAACTGAATTATTGCTTTTGCGGACTAACTTATACTAAAACCTTATATATGAATAGAGCCTTTCCTAGTCTCTCTTTCTATAGAGTTCTAGTGACTTTAGGGAGTAAGGAATCTTGGCATGGTCTAAATAAAATATCTGAATAAGAAATCACATCTTGGCCAAAAATTTGTAATATGAGGCGAGGCCTATGAATCATCATCTAAGATAGTGTGACTAAGCCTTATATACTGCAACTATAAATTTTCAAGCTTACACATATTCCTCGAATACTCTCTCAACTATAAGATCTACCTAATTATGATACTTCACCTAAGACTACTATAAATATTCACTTGGGTATTGATCACGAATGCATAAACATACTAACTTATCTGATCAACTGAATGGTTGATGGCTGAATACGGTTATGTAAGATTGAACTGCACTTAGTATAGACTAAAACTGTAGAGTATTTTACTTATATGCTAAGGGCTGACAGATCATTATGAGGTACTGAGCATAAATACGTGAAGACTATATTATTTAATAATGCAAGATCAAGCGTATAACATAATTCCAAAATAGTCTATAAACTGAGGTACTGAAATAATGATAATTGTATGCTATAGTCAAGCAAATCTAAAACTAAACTGAGTTACTAATCTTATTACTGGACTAGGACTGTGACTAAGACTGTAACTAAGATGGTAATTGGGGCTGTAACTGAGACTCATACTGGAACTGAATGTCGAGTTCTGATAACTACACAATGGAGATTGATATAAATTGAGGGTCTAAATAGACACTCACACTCTGCATTTTCTCAACTTCTCATCTCATGAAAAATCCTTATTCCCCCCTTCCTTCAAAAACAAAATACAACTTCATGCTAGCCATTTACCAGTAAACTAAGCTAATATTCAAGCATATCTTTATGACTACATCTTAGAGTATCACAAATATGCAAAAATCATTAATTAACATAAAACATTTATCCTCTCCTATCTAAGAAATCACTCATCACTACATCATTTCATAAGGAGAGTTCAATAAAGGGTTAAAACATAAATACCTGAAGCATGAATAAATTTTATACAAAATTTGACACCTAACAGATGCCTGAGAAAGATAATATCAATATCATAGATTCACTAGTAGACCTAAAATGAGGATATGTGCGATATAATTAAAATTTAGCTGATCATTAGGTATATAGCATGATTCATGGGAACTAAATATACTGTAAAGCATGACATGAGTACATGTGTCATGAGCTGTATGACCTAATTTTGGAGTTCTATATTCATGGAACATGATTCGTACCATTGAGTGAACTTGTAGTCCTTATACTAGGAACTATAAGCGTGCATGATTGGTAATGTGCATTAGTATAAGCTATGCTAATAGAGCTGACATGTCAGATATGAATATATATCATGATAACTAAAGGATTTCAAGAGTTTGGAATACAATTCTAATATGATCTGTGTGATCACTCTCTCTACGTAAGTAGGCAAGAATGTCATTAATGAAGGCTATGATGAACATGTCCAAGTACTGCTTGAACACACGGTTGATAATGTCCATGAAAGCTACTGGGGTATTGGTAAGACCAAATGACAGGACTAAGAATTTGAAGTGACCACACCGAGTTCTGAAAATTATCTTTGGAATGTCACCATCGCTGGCTTTGAGCTGATG
This sequence comes from Capsicum annuum, assembly GCF_002878395.1. Taxonomy (NCBI): domain Eukaryota; kingdom Viridiplantae; phylum Streptophyta; class Magnoliopsida; order Solanales; family Solanaceae; genus Capsicum; species Capsicum annuum. The sequence goes on from NC_061118.1 coordinate 121,886,764, forward strand.
ATAGCATGATTTGAGGTCTATCTTAGAAAAATAATTGGCACACCTAAGTTGGTCAAACAAGCCATCAATTCTGGGAAGTGGATACTTGATCATGACCATGCCTTTATTTAGCTGATAATAGTCAAAGCACACCCTGAGAGATCCATCTTTCTGATGCATTAATAAAATGGGTGTACCCCATGGGGACATACTATGTTTGATAAACTCCTTTTATAGGAGATCTTTCAATGGTTATTTTAATTTTTCGAGTTCTAAAGGTGCAATTCTAGATGACGAAATGGATATGGGCTTAGTGTCTATTTTGAAGTCGATTTTCCTTTTGGGAGAAACTCTAAAATGATCTTTGGAAAACACATCTGGGAATTCATATGCTACTGTCACTAATTCAATATTAGGGGTATCTGAATTAGAGTCTTGGACTCAAATGAGATAGTAGATATACCCCTTAGATATCATTTTCTCTCCCTTAGGTAGGAAATAAGATAACCCCTAAGTTCTGAAGTACTACCCCTCTAATTTAGGAGGGGTTTATTCAGAAACTAAAACTGGACAATTCTATTTCGATAGTCAACTGAGGCATAGAAAAAATGAAGCCAATTCATGCCGAGAATGACATCAGAATTGGTGATCTCTAATTCGACTAAGTCCACAGAAGTGACTTTCAGAGATACCATAATCAGACAGTTCTTGTATACCTAATGGGCTATAATAGATTTACCCACTAGGGTAGAGACTGAGAAAGGCTCAGCTAGGATTTTGGGACTGACTCCAAAATCAACAACTATATTTGGGGTTACAAAGGACAAAGTAGCTATTGGATCTAGCAGAGCATGAATATGTAAATGGTAAACTTGTAATGCACTAGTGACCACATCAGGAGAACTTTCCTAATCCTATTGATATTGAAGTGCATAAAGCCTATTTGGGCATTGACCACTGGTGGCACTAGAAGAGGCACCCTACTGATTCGGGCGATGAATTGAGTTGGGTAATGATTATACCGACTCTTCCAACCCACCTGAGGAAAATATCTTACCCTATGTCCTATCTTGCCACATCTAAAACATAGATCACGCTAGCTTTGTACATACTCTGGTGGTTTCTGTCGCACTTTTAGCAAAGGGGATTTGATCGGGCACTCTTTGGACTTTAGATTCTGGCCCTCTACTATGCCTCTCCTTCTCACTCTATAAAGCTGGAGCTACAAGTGTAGATAGGATAACAACTAACTCATTGTTTTGATCATCTACTAAATGAGCTAAGGTGGTGAAAGCAGCTCAAAATTTGGTGTGGGAGACATTCTTATTGATTGGATTTTCCTGAACGGGCAGAGGGGCTGGCTGATTTTCATTTCTTCTCTCGTTAGGTTCTCTAGGAGGCATGTTCTGGAAGAAAAAGGAATAGATGAATTAGACTGAGAGTTTAACTTGAGCTCATGCTCACCCGCACAATATGGATACTCAATGAAGGGAAACTTTTCCTAAAATGCCCCACAACTTCTTATCCATAAGTATCGTGCGCTACACACCAATACAGAAGACTATACTAGATGTGGTTTTCAAACCTCCTAGGAATATTTTGAACCTGGCTCTAATACAAAGTTTTTAATGCCCCGAGTCTATACCCTAGATTCTATAAGGTGCTAATAATCTCGAGGGACCACAAGTTAACCCATGACTAGTAGTTGCTGCAATAACTGTATAATAATAATGTATTATGTAGAAATTAAGTAAAAACATGCCATAATGTTCAAAACTATAAATAAATACTGAGTACTAAACACTGAATACTTATCCATCTATCTAAAATACTCTTTTCTGGTAAGCCTCTACTATTTGAATAAAGATTGATGGGACAAACCCCCAACAAACCCCGACTATTGAAAATTGATAAACTGAGATACTGAAGTAATAATCAGGTCCTCAAACTATGAGGACTCACCCCTAGTCTGCTACTGATGAATCAAGTTGCTAAGTATGATCGGGAGCTCGTGCATCCGAACCTATGATATAAGACATCATAGTGCAAAAGAAAGGTATTCATAAGTACTTTGAATATACTGGTATGCTAAGTTAGGTAGGATAAAATGGATGGGTTCATATGCATAAACAATACTAACTAAATGACATAAATATAATTGAATGGGAGTACATACATGAATATGTATACTGTAATTGAGATCATGAAAACAATGGATACTGAGTTCTGAATTATTGAATTACTTATATTTGAGTTACTGATGCTGTATTACTGTTAACTGGCTAACTAACTCTGACAGTCCTGTTTCTGTGGAACTATTCTGAGTTTCATAATGAATTGAATGACTTTATCTGACAGTCCTAATTCTGTAGAACTGAAATGAGTTCTATACTGAGATTGAAACTAAAACTAAAACTATAGGAGGTAATCATCTAACCGACATACCCCTTTCTAAATAGATTGGGTCCAACTTGTAACACCAGTTAGAAGGGTGACAATATCGTTCCATGGGTAAAGACAACTGTGGGTTAACGCTCTATGATAGAAAGCTCTTTCATCAACCCTCGCTGGTAGGAAAACTTGTATGAGATGTATCAACCCTAGCCTAGCAGGAAGATATCTCAACCTACGGTGGATACATAGTTTTCTAATGCAAGGATTGCTACTAAGGGTCAAATCCTATGCTGGTAAAAAAGCCCCCATCCCTAGCTTCGCTTTGTGCTGAATCCTACTCCCAACAGAATAGATACTGAATTGATTCCTAGTTCATACTAGGATTGACTAAACTATTTCTGATTATACTATCTAAATGAAATGGACTGAGTTCACTGAGTTTAATTAACTGATGGAATACAACTAAATTCTATTAACTAACTTAATTTTTTGAGGTCTGAACTAGATACTGAACTAGAATGGACTAAAATTGAGTCTACTGAGTGTTTCCTAAGTTCAGTAACTAACTGAGAGTACCACTGATCATGACATGACTGCAATTATTCTACAACTGACACTAGCTCTAGTTAAGCAGCTAAATCGCCGGGTATTAAATACCCCTAAGCCTCGATTGCATAAAAAGTAAATCATTGTATGACTTTCATAGCATAATGGAACTATCTTGACAATAATACATTCACTTAGACATTTTTGGTCAAACACTTTTTATACATGGGCTTGTGAATGATTGAAATCACACAATAACTTGTGATGCTTGTACTAGTCTAAGCACATAAGCATTATGACAAACACTTGGGGAGCATGGGTATTTCACATATCAATAAACATGTAGTAATATCATGGATTCTACATTCAACTTGAAATTCAAGAGTTTGACATGTAGTTCACAAAATTCAATTCACAATTAAACAAGTTTCCATGAAACTTGGTACAAATCATGGAATTAGATCACCATTAACATCATAATCATTATTACATTCAAGATTAAATGAGAAATCCATGAAATCAATTAACTTACATTTAGAAAGAGTTTTTTTTAACTCCAAGGGTGTAAGGAAACCCTTGGATGAACACTTCATATACCTTAGCATTTAAATTCTTGAAGATTGAGGGAGTGTTCTTGAGAATTGATCTTGAAATTGATGTTCTAGGGATTTGTTCTTGAGAGAAATTTTAGATAAAAGAGTGTAACTTGCTTTATGGGGGCTAAATTTCATGTTTAATGGGATGGGTAAAAGTTATGAAAATATCAGAAATACCCCTCTGGATGCTGTTTTTAATTATTGAAAACTAGTTTAGCAACCGACCGACGCACCACATTGTCGGTATCAATGCGATGGCCAACGTTCCTCGTCAACTCTGTATCGGTTCACTATAATTTTCATTGGGATCTATCTTGATGCGATAGGCGATGCGGTGCATCGATATCGCATCGATACACTAGACTTGACTCCCAAACGTGCTTCAAATGGTTTTCGAAAAATTTAAACTCATCCAAGAATGCCTACTGACATTCCTACTCATGAATCAACTTAAATATCACTATTTAATTGTAAAAAATTTCACAAAATATAGTTGCCAACTTTGCAAGGTTAAAATAATACTATGTTTGAATACTTAGCTTGAATTTTCTAAGTCTGGGACCCCTTTGCAATCTTAAAAGACTGAGTTGATCTTAGAATTTTGTGGGTCGGTATAGTTGTATATACTATTAGGACCACGGTCATGTTTATAAAATTGGTGTGATTCCGCAAAGTATTTTATCCTTGTAAAAGACCTTGCCATAGTTTATGGACATATTTGTGCTTCTAACCGTATTTTTTGGATACTGGTGATGGACTGCATATATTTCGTATATTCATGATCACTTAAATAGAAAATATTGTGATTCTAATTAAAGTATGATTTTACTACTATTTTCCAAAAAATGGATTTGTTCCCACTTTTTACTTTAAAAATGGATATCTTAAAAATGGTAATCATACAATCATAAGGAATAACTTATAAGCCTTCGAGACTAATAATGATTATTTAGAGATTTGATCAAGATATATGTTGGTCCACAATATTTCTACTACTATATATATCGGTCGAGCGAGATTTTGACCCTTTCTATACTTTTATGATGATTTAGTCCCCGAGCTTACCTCAGGTAATAAATTTATGGACTTAATCCTCTTTTATCCATAGTTCTAGCCTTTGTATTATATGTGTAAAAATTTACATATATATATATATATATCTAGTAATAGGAAGAGTGGATAGATAATGGTATTGATGAATGAGCTCTTATTCAAGGCCAGCTATTGATGATGATATTTATGATAATTGGGAATCCTGGATTGGGACCGACTCGGTGTATACATGTACTCCTGAACCCACTAGGGATTTCTTCATCCATGAGCCATTGTGTTGGAGAAGGAAGGTTGTCGTAGGTCCTTCCTTGGCAAGATGTCGAGTTGAGGGAGGTGCATATACTGGGTTACATTATGGTACTTGGATCGGTTGTGGTATTAAGGAATTACTTGTTATTCATTCTTGGAGGTGCAGTATCTATCACCTATATGCACCTATAAGTATCTGCCTTATGGGTGTTGCTTAGGTATATGTTTGAGTGATGTTTCTAGTATATTTTGTGGTGCTTGTATCTATCAACCTTATAATTGTTTCATAGGTATTGACTCTGATTTTTTATTAAACCTTCTTGGCCTATGGAAACGACGCCAAGTTAGGTATTGGTTGTCCATACTTGCCAATTTCTTTATATTGATATTATTATTATCATCGTTAGTACGTGACAGGCCGATTACTAGTTTGGTATTTAGAATTAAGGTGTGATTCTGATTCCTTAAAATATGTTTATTTCATTATGCATACAATTATTTCATTATGCATTATTATTCCATGGTTTGGCAATATTACTTTAGTCTCAAATATTTTGATTTATTTCTTTGTGGCTATTTAATTATGGTAATTATCTCATGTTTTGACATATGTATTAGTGACCCAAATTATATTAGCACTAGTTCCTACCATTATTAGAAGGCCTGGAGATGCTTGTGTGATTGTGTAGCTTGTACCCTTGATTTAGCCCTGTCATGTATATGTAGCTATCTATAATAGTTAGAGAATTATCATATATCCCTCTTTTTTTCATTTACTCATGGTTTATATCCATTCCTTGGCATTGTATACTACTATATATATCATTCTTCCATTTTTTATTCATATATTAGTTGTGATATATAGTATAGTGCGATGGTCTCAGAGTATGGTTGAAATAGGATAGCTTATCCTTATTGTTCCATTAGCTTATTATGTTAGTTTCTTGGATATGACTATAATAGACATCCTTATTGTAACTTTAGCTTTATTATGTAGTTTATTGGATATTTAGTGTAGTTTACATTCCTACTTGCATGCTATTTATATTTGAATCATCTTCGGAGCTCAGTCGACAGATGCCTTTTTAGTACAATGTGTTGGTATTCAAACTACACATGTTCAGCCTGTAGATCATAGTGTAGGTTCTCTGCGTTATTGTGTCCATCGTGCGGCGCATCTATCATTCAAAGACATAAGGAGAGCTCATGGTGTTCGGAGTATTATTATTCTCTCTCTTATGTACTAGACTAGACTTTATGTTGTATTCAGAGTTGAGTTCTATAAATATATTTATTTTGTAAGTCGTGTTACATTAGAAGCTCTTGTATTGATTCCACCAAGTTTGGGGACTATTTTATGTATTTTTTCCTTTTTACTATATTTATTTCGCATTCCTCCTTCAGTTCTCTTGGTAGTCCATTACTAGTAGTTATGGACTATGTGTAGGGTTACCTACTATTAGGTTATAGTAGGTTCCTTCATGACCTGAGAAATTGGGTCATGACAAAGGGGATACGGTTCATTTGTACTCAATTGACATCACAGGCTGACCAAGTTAAATAGACAACTAATCAAATAAAGTAGAATATGAATGTATTCTCCCTACATACAAAAAAGGTCTAGGTGTTTATAGATATTCTAAACTGTAAAGTCTATCTAAAATAATGTTAGGAGAGATAATCATCTCCCACTCTGAAAGCTCACCGTATCTCGAAACTCTGAGTATGCGCTGGATAAAATATTGCGGCGAAAACTAGTTCTTAAATATACAATAAAAAAAGAGGCAAAAGTATAGTATGAGTACCAAAATAATGGGTACTCAGTAGGCAATATCGACCGATTGAGTTAAATCATTATAAAAGCATAATAAGATGCGAGAATGTAAACTAAAGTGAGGGATAAAAGGGAAAACTTGAAATAATAATTTGACTGCTAGAAAATATTATAAGGTTTATAATATTGAAAAGAATACAAGCTAACAACAACATAATTGTCCCCAAAAACAAGCAGAAATAACCACAATGAGCCTCTATAAGCCCGATTGATGCAATCAAGAGAAAAGTACCAACAATAATAATTTTAAAGTGACCGACCACTAAAACAATATCTATGAATCCATTTTTAACATAAACATCAAACTCGAGCCATTTCCTTGACATCTTAAATGAACCATAAATGCCGGATTCAAATTGGTCTTTAGTATTATGTGTACTAAACTCGAACCGGGAATTTAGTGTCATAACAAATAGCACTTTCCAAACTTGAACCCGTCTTTGAAGAGAATACAAAGTATCAAGTCGACTAAAGAGTCTAAAATATTTCTAAGCCATCCTGAAATTCAAGAACATATTTCAAATAAATAAAGAAGGCTTCCTAGATCTATAAGAAGCTAATTTGGATAATTGGGCTAAAAGAGGGCCGACGGGGGCGTCTACTAACACTAAAAATCCACACTAAGTCAATCTATATCCAAACTAGTCTAAGGCTTCAAAGTTTTGTTATAAGGTGTAAAATGAGTCTAAACACCTCCTAAGGCCAAAATTTAGTACATACTTAGGATGAATTAGTAAACTCTACCTAAAATAACTCACTAAATAGGTTAATATTTTAAACTACACTAAACATGCAACCAAGTCACAATTCCCAACCCAATCAAGCATGATACCATACTAATACCATAATAAAGCTCAATTTATTAGAAAAGTAAGCTTAGCCTACCTGGATGCTGAGAATGCTTAAGAAAGTCCACTAAATTGGACATTTTCCCTCCTAAGAACCCTCCGCATGATGCCACACTATCAAATTAACGATCTACATTTTAATACAAGACTAATGATACCTCTATAGCATATAAATGCTTCTGGTATAAAATCAAGATAAAATTCCTTATGGGGCCCACTAGCAAAATTACAACTTTGAAATCACCAAAATGTCCCTTTAGGCTCAAGGATCATTTACCTGAAAATAGGTGAAATTCAAAAAATTACACCCTCAAATCATCCTATAAAGGAATAGGAGTTTATATTTAAATGTATAATTCATTATAAAATCAAAGGGAACTAATGAAAAATTAGACGAGAAAAGTAATCATATGAACTCACCAACTAATTTTGATCACCTAAATATCAAGCTCCACGTTTTACTAAGTTTATAGGATTTAATGAATTCATAGGACTTTGAAAAATGAGCAAAATTGGCTAGAGAGGGAAATAAATGCCCTAAAATATTTGACCATGTAAGCAGTTGTCGCTAAAGTGGTGAATCATTGCTAAAGCTATAGATCATTGCTTTAGCGACCTATGCCCCAAAGGTTGGCCTCCACTAAAGCAAAAGATTGGCACTTAAGTGACCTCAGCTGAAGCGGTACGAACCTACTTAAATGGATATGTCGAGACCATGGATGATTGTTAAAGTGTTCTTTTGACCACTTAAGCGGCTGCACCAGCTGACTCCATGCACTAAAAAACTTGGCATTTGCCAAATCTTTGATCAAACCCTCGAAATTCAGTCAAAATCCCGTGAATGCAAATGAACTATGATAACCGAACAAATTTGACATACCAAACTCAATGACATCATCAAAATTTTCATTGGAGGTCATTTCAATGAAATATGGATCCCACATCCAACGATCTTTTTAACCAAAATCCACCCAACAGCCCAAAGTGAGTTAAAAATCCTTGGGACCCAAATCAAAGGTCCCACTAGCCTAATATCAATGTTTCAAAGCTGATGAAAGTTATAAAATTAGCTTATTAGGTCTTGAACTTGAAGTTTAATCCTATTACCCAATCCTTATCAATAAAAACTTCAAAACAATGAATTAACTCTAAAAACAAATGAACTGAACGGTAACTGGACTGCCAGCTCCACCAAGTAATAGTCAACCTATCTTATGAACATAGCTATAGTCAAACCTCTCAGCACTAAAAACATCTGAATAGGAAGGAAATATGCCTATTGGGTCAACCAATATCCGTTGAAACAAATTTTGTTGGAACTAGAGGAAGTGCGAGGAAAACCACTACCAAAATCCATAGTGATCTGCTCCCACTTCCACTCGAGAATGGGTAATCTCTGAATTAGGCCATCGAGTCTCTTATGCTCGACCTTCACCTACTGACAACATATGCAACAAGCTACAAAGTCCTCTACATCTCTTTTCATGACACTCCACTAGTAATGTTGCCTCAAATATATACACATCTTAGCTGCACCAGAGTGAATAAAATATCTAGACTATGAGCCTTTTGCAATATCAACTAAATCAAGTCTCCAACCATCGAAACACATATGTGGACATCATATCTCAAAATATCTTTGAATATAACATATCCCACTTGGACTCACCACTCAAAACTTTACCACAAATGACATAAATTCTATTATCCTAAAACTACTAACTTTGAATCTCCTCGAACAAGGTAGACCTAGCCTCAACACTAGAACGGATCCATCTGGAGTATGAAACATCAAGTCAACCCATAAATTTAGCTAAGGAGTAAACATACAATGCCAATGTCCTCTCCAAAACTGAAATAAAGGAAAAACTACCATACTCACTGCTTTACAGCTCATGGCATCTGCTACCAGATTCGCCTAACTTGGATAATATAGAACAGAGTTATCATATTCCTTCATCCACATAATCTATTTGGACTGCCTATAATTAAGCCCCCTCTGAGTCATAATGTATTGAATACTATGATGGTCAGAATAGTTTTAGCAATGAACACCATAAAAGTAGTACCTTTAAATCTTAAGTGCAAACACTACCACCTCCAATTCTAAATCATGAGCAGGGTTGTTGTGCTCGTGTACCATCCGCTACCTTGATGCATAAGCAATAACTGAACCATGTTGCATTCCACTACCTAAACTAACACATAAAACATCATAATATATAGTAAATTCTTTGCCCTTAATAGGAAGAGTCAAAAAAAGAGCTAAAGTAACAAGGCCATTGAGCTTCAGAATGCGTATCTCACACTCCTTTAACCACTAAAAATGAACCTTCTTTCTAGTCAACCTAGTCATTGGTGCTACAATAATAGAAAAATTTTCAACGAATCACCTGTATTAACCTACTAAACTAGTAAAGCTGTGAAACTTAGACGAAGATGAAGGCCTGACCTAATAATGAATAGAATCAATATTTGTTGGATCCATCATAATCCCACCCTTTGATACCATATGTCCTAGGAATGTAACAAACATGAGCTATAACAAACACTTTTAGAATTTGGCAAAAATCCTATGATCTCTTAAAGTTTACAGCACAATCTTCAAATGATGTCCGTGCTTCTCCATACTCCTCAAATACGCAAGAATATTATTGATGAAAACACTCACAAAGGAGTCTAAATACTTCCTGAGCACTCGATTTATCAAATCTATGAAAGCAACTATAGAATTGGTCAACCCAAAAGACATCACCAAGAACTCATAACTGCCATAGTGAATCTTAAAGGCTATCTTAGGGATATTCTCTGATTGAATCCTCAACTAATGATAATTGAATCTAAAGTCAATCTTAGAGAACACTACTACTTCCTAAAGCTAGACAAGTAAATGATCAATATGAGTCATCAAATACTTATTCTTTATTGTTATCTTATTCAACTACATATAATCAATACATATTGGCATGGAAACATCTTTCTTTTTCAGGAACAAGATAGGAGCAACCCTAGGAAACATACTCAGCCTAATAAAACTCCAACTCAGAAGAACATTTTTATGACCCAAATCAGGGGCCAGCTATGACCGGTATCTCAAGTCCACCGGGGACTAGAGACCACCTCTATTGCCTAGTAAAACCCAACACAATGCCCAACAGAGGTTGAATTCCTAACATATAATAAGATAAGATATAAAAGATCAAAGAAATCTGAGATAACAAAATATCCAACAACTAATAACAAAAATGACCCAAGTCTACAACAATATCCATAAAGCCTTTAGACAATATCAAAAGCCAATCTAAGTCAAGACTTGCCCCCAACTTTGACAATGATAATGTTGATGATAATGTAAACTTTTTAATTCTAGTCTAACAAAGAAAACTAAGGAAATTACCAAGTCTTCCAGAGAATGAAATCTCACCACTTCACCACCTACAAATCTAGACAGTCCGCCTAACACTGCTTAGAAAAAGTAAAAGTATCTCTGGTGGCTACAACATATGGTTATACAGCATTCGATGACAGTTACTGGGTTGAGAAAACACAATTATTCAAAACCAATTCCATTCTCAAAATACCTATTTGGGGAAAACCATAGCCCCTTAGTTTGTTCACTATTCCCATACACCCAACAAGTTTAAAACCATTTTTAAAGCATAAACAATCCATAATGAATTATGGGAGAACAATTTAATAATCAACCATGTCAAAGCCCATATTTAAAACCATCCAATTAAACCATTTAAATGAATGTTTTTCTTAAAGTAATACTTGGGGAAGGGTAAAATGCTGAAAATACAAAGATTTATGGAGAGAATTCAACCCATGATTGCTTATATGAACAACTCCTTTGAAACTTTAAGTATCTTAACTGTGGAGAGTTTTGAGACAAGAGAGTATGTTTTGATTGTGTTATGAATTTGAAATTTCCATGGTTTTTTATGGACGTGGAGTCTGAATAATGGAAAAGAGGTATTGACTAGAATACCCTTAATTAAATAACTAAAAATTATTTTCCAGTCATTAGGGGTGACCTTATGACTCATGGGGTCACCTTATAACTCGTAAGGTCCTACTCATAGTCTGGAAAGTATCGATGAACACCAATATGCACTTGGATACAAGTTTTACCATACGATTCATACCAAGTTATTATGACTCGCATGGTGTAGTCATTGTCAAAGCATAAACAAATGTACGTCACACTAGTTAGGGTACATAAGACACCATACAAATCATTTTGAGTCTTTAGGAATTGTATCCCCTACTCGTAGTCATAGAAAAAACTCTAGGCCAACATACTATCCAGGCTATGATGGGGTCCTTATGAACCGTCAAGAATCCCTACAACTCATATGGAGAGTTATAGTCTAGGCAGTGAGGCTAAAATTTTAGAAATCTTCCCGCCTCTAAAATCTAGGGTGTGATATTCTCATCCCTTTAGAATCATTCGTCCCTGAGTTACGAGATAAGGCATTCCTTGGCACAATTTTACACAAAAAACAATCACACTTGCCTTTAACCAAGACAGACAATAAGGATGTCAAGAAAATCACAACTTTCTCTAACAAAGTGAAAAAACAAAGATGTTAAGATTTACAGCTACCTCATGCACGATTATCCAAAGTGGAAAACAAGAACAGATATTTGGACTTCATGTTCTCCTTGGCTTTCCAATTAGATTTTTCAAACTTTCCATCACTCGTAATTTATAGACTTCCCAATCCAAGATTCAATCCGGACTTTCTCATAAGACAAAGATTTTGAGACACCCATACTTTCTCCATGGAACAATATAGTTGTTATGCTTATTACTAAACTTGTTGAAGATATGAAATATAACCAAGGTATATCATTTTGATCTGAGGTTAAATCGATCATCAGAAGAAGAATTAGGCAAAAAATTAGGATACATTCCGGGAAAACAAAACTTCCATCGAAGAGAAGAAAATGAAAGGCTTTCATAAAAATTCAACAACCAAGGAAGGATCACTAATGAACTTTTACAGCATCAAACCTTGGAAAATCGGATGAATAGAACCAAAAATCGAAGGCAATTCTAACTCATAAGCCACATAACGCACTCAACTCAAAAGACAATATGGACAAACATAACGGGGAATGAGATTCCCTTTCTTTCCAAACTGCATCACTCACTTTATGAGAGAAACCTTCAAGAGCACAAAATAACCCTAATCAAACTCCAAGTCCCCTTGCCTTACCTCTGCATAGGACTTTTGGAGACTCTGGGTAGTATTAAGACTATCTCGAATCACTTTCAACTTCTTTATAGCTTGGTGAACCATGTTGGTACCATAAAACCTATTCTCACAAACCTCAAACCACCTAATAGGAGACCTACATCTCCTACCATAGAAAAATTAAACAGGGTCATTCTAATACTAGAATGGTAGCTATTGTTATAAGAAAATTCTATGAGAGAAAAATGGTCAACCCAACTACCATTAAAATCTACCACACAAGACTGTAGTATATCCTCCAAAGTATGTTTCATCCTCTCCTCTTGTCCATTAGTCTAAAGATGGAAAGTGGTGCTAAGCTTCACCTTTGTTCCCAAACCTCTCTAAAAGAAATGACAAAAGTGAGATGTAAACTGAGTACCTTAATCAGATATGATGGAGATGGGAGCACCATACAACTTTACGATCTCTTGAATAAAGAGCTTTGCATAATCCTCTGTCGAATAATTAGTCTTTACTGGAAAGAAGTGAGTGGACTTAGTCATCATATCAATGATGAACCAAATGGAATTAAGCTGATGGCGAGACAGCAAAATACTACCAATGAAATCCATTTTAATCACTTCAATTTCCATACAGGCAACTAAATCTCTTAAGACAAACCACCTGGCCTGAAGTGCTTAACTTTTACTTTTTCACACACCCTGTACTTTGCCACAAAATTGGCCACATCCATCTTCATATTACTCTAATAATAAATTTCTCATATATCATGATACATCTTTGTAGATCAAGAATTAATAGAGTACCTTTACTCATGAGTCTCTGCCAAGATTCTCTCTCATATCCCACCAATATCGGGAATGCATAACCTTCCTTGGTACCTCAAGATACCATCACCACCAATCTCAAAAGCCATCAACTTCTGGTGACCCACATCATCCTTGATCTGCACAAACATAGGGTCTAAGACCAGTTTCTTTTCTACCTCAACAACAAGAGATGACTTTAACACCATTAGCAAAATCACAACACCATTCTTGGAGTCCGAAGGACAAACTCCAAGAGTAGACAAATAGGGAATATCCTTCACTAGGCCTCACTTCTCCTTATCCCTATGCATCAGCAACCACATTATCTTTACCTAAATGATAATGAAGACTTAAGTCATAGTCCATGAGCAATTATATTCATCTCATCTTTTTAATATTTAGCTCCTTCTGGGAGAACACATACTGGAAACTCTTATAGTCTGAGAAGAGGTCAACATGAACCCTATACAAATACTGACGTCAAATCTTCAAAGCTAACACCACATCCAATAATTCAAAATCATGCATCGGATAATTTTTATCGTGCATCATTAACTGCCTAGAAGCATATGCAACCACCCTGGAATGCTACATCAACATACAACTTAGTCCAATACGAGATACATCATAATAAACAACAAAGCCATCAGTATCCTTGGGCCGAGTTCAAACCGGAGCTGAAGTCAACTTATCCTTCAATTTATTGAAACTTCCCTCACAAGAATCAAACCATATGAACTTTACCTTTCTATGAGTCATCTTGGTCAATGGGGCACACTAGAAGAGAAACCTTTTACAAACCTTCTACAGTACTAAGCTAAACCCAAGAAGCTCTGAATATCGATTGGAGCCGTGGGTGTAAGACATTTCTTAACCACTACAACTTTCTATGGATCCACCATGATCCCTTGACTAAAAGCAACATGGCCAAGATAGGTCATAACATTCAAGAAGAACTCACACTTTTAGAATTTTGCCTAGAACTGCTAATCCTTAAGGGTCGGCAATACTATGCAGGGGTGATAGGCATGATGTGCCTCACTCTTAGAGTATAAAAAATATCATCAATAAATACAATGATGAATAATTCTAGGATCTAACAAAATGCCCAGTTCATAAGTTCCATGAATTTCGTGGGGGGATTAATCAAACCAAAGGATATTACAAAAAATTCAAAATGACATGTCTGGTTCAGAAGGAAGTCTTAGGGATATCTACCTCTCTAATCTTCAATTGATGGTAAATCGACTGACGATCATTCTTTAACAAGTACTTATATCCCTGAAGGTGGTCCAATAGATCATCAATCCTACAAAAATGGTACTTATTCTTCACAATCACCCTATTCAACAGGCAGTAATCTATGCAAATCTGAATGAATTCATCGTTCTTACACACAAAAAGAACTGAAACACCTAATAAAGAAACATTAGATGGATAAAAACCTTATCTAAAAGATCTTTCTACTACTCTTTAAGTTCATTCAACTTAGCCGGAGCTATTCTGTAGGGAGGGATAAAAATAAGACGAGTATCCAGTAGAAGATAAATCCCAAAATCAATTTCTCTATTGGGAGAAACACAGAGAAGATTACTAAGAAATACCTTAGGAAACTCACAAACCACAGGGACCAATTACAAAGAAGGACCTTCATATCTAGAATTCTTAATATGCACTAAATGGTAGAGACAACCCTTAGAAATTAATTTTTGGGCTCTAAGATAAGATATAAAACATCTCTTAGACACTA